>NC_134411.1:30208770-30508770 GCF_038048845.1 Mixophyes fleayi
AGAGATTAGGGATTCACTGTGGTTGAGTACACTGAATTACAGGCAAATTTGGAATTTCTATTTTTACCAAAACAAATTCTGAATCATTTAAAGACTTTTTCAAGCAGAGAATAAACACATGTTGCTATTTTTTTTTTTACAATCTAAGTTAAAATGTAACATATTATGTTAATTTGTTCAATGTTGGTGTTGATTTCCTACTTTGTTGCAACGATGTTGCAACCTTCTGCAAAACTGTTATCCATTAGTGTTGGAGGGAAACGGATAAGTATATATATTGTTTTTCACTAATAAGGCAGCCGAAAATGAATAAAACATATCTGCTATTTTTATTAATTGGGGAATACACTTTTTATACAAAGGGTGGATAAGGTCTTTAGCATTTTCACTGCCAATAACACTTAGGAAGCCACTAATGCAGAAACTATGTCACCAGAAAACACGTTCCGGCTTTGTTCTAAGCAGTATTCACCGCAGCCTAAAACGTCTGGGACCCGTGAGGCACCCAGCACTCATAGAAGCAACATTCGCTAATTAGACACATGGGGAAAGAAATTTAATAGAGATCACTATCCTTGTGCTTCTTAATGACACCTCCGGAGACGACATCACAAGTACTTCCTGTAAGAAAAAGATGCCGTCCTTCTAGTAAAAAGCTAAAAAGAAACATGATGTAACACAATAAAAAATGTAATAAACTTATTGTAAAAGTTTGTAAGGAAAGAATCAAGAAAAAGTTTTGCTTTTGTTAATCTGTCACAGAATTTTTGGCATGGGCCATTAATATATTTATACACAGTGATCACACCTCCCCTTAATTGTATCTTCTGCAGTGTAAATAAATCTATCTTTGCTTCTAACTAAGATCTTCCGTCCCTGTTTATCGAGTTGCCCTTGTCTACACTTTCTCTAGAATTCCATCACATCTTTTATTGTGAATTAATTCTCAAAAATGAACTAAATGTTCATTGTAAGGCCTCAATAATGCCTTATAAAGAGGTAGAATGATTCTCTTTTCTGTTGGGTCCAGGACCCTTTTAACGCGTGATAATATCATGCTGGCTCTGGATACAGCAAATTGCTGTTATTGCCAAGTCCATATAATAGTGTTAAAATAGCTATAACTATGTAATCCAAGATCTAGAAGACACCATAGAGCTATACAATGTAATAAACCCACCAAACATTGCGAGAGGAGAGGGAAGTGGTATTTGGAGGTGTTATTTAATGTTTTACGTTTATAAATCCGAAATGCTTCCCTTTGACATAGTGGGCATGAATCATTAAGGAATGTATCTGGCTGTTTTGTGCGTATCGTTCGCAAGAAAAAAAATCACACTGCGTATACTCAGAACGGGACGATACGCAATAAAACTCATCCTCGTCCAAGTCAGCTTTGAGCGCAAATGATACTTACTACGGTCTACGAGTTAGTTGAGAGAAGGGGGTGTAAATGGGGCGGAATTACATAGGCGATTTACAGTAAGGGTGTTACCGTGCAGCCACGTCCAAGTCAGAATCAGGCGCACACAGAAGTACACTAGTTTTCTGCCGTATATCTTGCTCCAACTAGGGGTCTAGTATAAGTCCTGAATACTGATGGCTGAGTATGCAGGGGCAAACGTAGGATTTGTAGAGGGGGGTTTCCACACCTCGCCGCCAGTGGGCGTGACCAGCATGCATGGGGGCGTAGCTATAATATTAGAGCGTGCTTGGCTGCTCTCCAACTCTTCCTATCCCCATAATATACATGGACAATGCTGCGTGCACTGTTAGGTGCATGCAGCTCTCCCTTTCCTAGCAGAGCCGTGTGAAGTGGGGGAAGGGTCCAGCCACCTCAATTATACAGGGCTTGGAGGGGGGTTTACAGGCACTAGAAAACCCCCCCTTCGGTTTGCCTATGGTATGCATGCTAAAACTAGTGTTTTCAAATAGGAGCAACTGTATAAATGTCTGTTATGTACAGTAGACATTAAGAACACCATAGTAAATGTTTATAGTGCTCTTATAAGAGCAGTTCGTTTTCCTGCGTTTCGCAGTGGTAGTTCTGAAAGGGAGACAGTAGCGTGGCCGGGCGGCTTCCTTATAGGGCAGTTGGAATGCACTGTGCGTTCCAAATGCCGCACTTCCGGGTAGTGGGTGGAACACACAGGGCCAGTGCGTTCCACTGCAGGATGGTGCTGTCGCTCGGGTCTCGTCCTGTTCACAGGAGCTGTGCTCGGAGAGCAGGTAGATCTTGCTTGGCGTGTTGATCGGAGGTGTGGTGGGTCTTTTCCCGGTGTAGTACCCAACGCGTTTCGTCCGTGGACTTCGTCAGGGATTTTTGTCTCCTGGTGTGTGCTATGTATCTGCTCTCCTTCCTTTTCTAGATAAAATACCATTAAGGTAATCAGTCTCATACACTTAACCTTAGTTTGATTTTACTCTTGACATGGAAAAGACTGTATAGATGTAACAGATTCTGGATACTATATTACTAATCTTGATTAGCACTGGCTTACCTGAGGTGCGGAGTCTAACGATCTCCCCGGTGTTCACCAAGAACCGCCGCAAGGCGGGGTGGGCTTTGCTGCCAGGAGTCGCAGGTCGCGGTCCCCAGGTTCGCCTCAAGATGTAGTACAGCGGGATGAAGCGGTGGTAGAGGAGTCAAACAAGCCGGTTCGGTACACAGGAATGGAGTCAGGCAGAATCAGAAGGCAACTCGGAGTCAACAAGCCAGGTTCGGTACACGGGTCACCAGAATAGGAGAATGGTCAGCAAGCCGGGTCGGTACACAGGGATAGGAGAGCCAGGGAAGTCAAACAGGCAGAGATCAGCACACAGGAAGACACTGGAAACTGGAAGACACTGCAATCCACGAAAAGCAGGAGCCAGGAACAGGTAAGTGTTGCTCTGACACTCAGCGAGTGTCGAGGGTTTAGACATCGAGCAGTGCGTAAGTAAAGCAAATTCTTATGGTCGGTATATATGGTGATAGGAAACTGCGCTCCTTCTAGTAAATGTCTCCATTTGGATTTGATGGCCAGGAGCTCTTTGTCGCCAATCCCATAATTCCTCTCAGCAGGTAAAAAGCGACGGGAAAAGAATCCGCAGGGGTGAAGTTTTCCAGAAGGACCTCGCTGTGATAGTACGGCTCCTGTGCCAACAGAAGAGGCATCTATCTCCAGGACAAAAGGACGAGAACAATCTGGCTGTTGAAGAATGGGTGCAGATGAAAAGAGAGACTTTAATAATATAAAGGCTTGGATAGCCTCAGTGGACCAAATACCAGCATCAGCAGATTTGCGGGTCAATGCTGTGATGGGAGCCACGAGAGAGGAGTACCCCTTGATAAATTGACGATAATAGTTGGAGAATCCTAGGAAGCGTTGAGTGGCCTTAAGGCCCGAAGGTTGGGGCCAGTCAAGTATGGCTTTCAATTTTGTGGGATACATCTGTAGACCGGTGCCCGAAATAATATATCCCAGGAAGGGAATTTGTCTCTGCTCGAAGGTGCATGTCTCCAATTTGCAAAATAACTGATTTTTTCGGATACGAGAGAGGACCTCCAATACATGAGTACGATGAGATGCTAGATCTTGAGAAAAGATGAGAATGTCGTCCAAGTAGATGACTACAGATTGGTACAAGAGGTCTTGAAACAGCTCATTCATAAAGCTCTGAAATATGGCTGGGGCATTGCATAGCCCGAATGGCATGACCAGATATTCAAAGTGGCCGTCTCGGGTGTTAAACGCCGTCTTCCATTCATCCCCCTCCTTAATGCGTATAAGGTTATACGCTCCTCTGAGGTCAAGTTTAGAAAAGATGGTGGCACCCTTAATCCGGTCAAATAATTCGGAAATCAGTGGCAGTGGATACCGATTTTTAACGGTAATGGCATTCAGGCCTCTGTAATCAATGCAAGGGCGGAGGCCCCCATCTTTCTTTTTTACGAAGAAGAAGCCAGCCCCAGCTGGGGAGGCAGACTTACGGATGAAGCCCCTGTTTAGATTTTCTTGGATGTACTCCTCCATAGCCTTAGACTCCGGGAGGGAAAGGGGGCCAAGCGAATCATACTACGCCGCGACTGTTCCTTCTCGGAATTATGTTCCTTGAAACGCAAATCAACTTTGACACAGAGGAAGATAATGTCGTCCAAAGACGTAGGGAGGTCCTGGGATACCAACTCGTCTTTGATTTGGTCTGAAAGGCCCTGCCAGAATGTAGCTACTAGGGCCTCATCGTTCCAGCGAAGTTCAGAGGCCATAGTTCTGAAGTGGACCGCATACTGCCCCACAGACTGGTTTCCCTGGCGGAGACGTAGTAAGCCGGAAGCGGCATTGGACACCCTTCCTGGCTCATCAAATATTTTCTTGAAGGTGGACAAGAAGAGGTTGAAGTTATGTAGAATGGGGTCGTCCCTCTCCCATAAGGGGGAAGCCCATGCTAAGGCTTGCCCGGACAATAACAAAATCACATAGGCCACCTTCGTTTTCCCGGAGGGGAAGTTCCCAGGTAGAAACTCGAATTGTATGGAGCATTGATTTAAAAATCCTCTGCAATTTTTAGGGTCTCCATCGAACTTGGGTGGGTTAGGTAACCGTAGCTGCGAGGAAGAAGCTGCTGCTGCGGCCTGAGGTACAGGGGCCACTGCCGGCCCAGGTGATCCACCAACCACTAGGGTGTTCTGGACAACATCCAACCGAGTGGATAGACTATTGAGGAATTTTAAAAGTTGCTCTTGATTAGCTTCTTGCTTATCCATCCTTCCTACTAAATGCTCCAACAGATCTTTAGCTGTGGTATCCATGGTCAGAGCAAACTGTAACAGATTCTGGATACTATATTACTAATCTTGATTAGCACTGGCTTACCTGAGGTGCGGAGTCTAACGATCTCCCCGGTGTTCACCAAGAACCGCCGCAAGGCGGGGTGGGCTTTGCTGCCAGGAGTCGCAGGTCGCGGTCCCCAGGTTCGCCTCAAGATGTAGTACAGCAGGATGAAGCGGTGGTAGCGGAGTCAAACAAGCCGGTTCGGTACACAGGAATGGAGTCAGGCAGAATCAGAAGGCAACTCGGAGTCAACAAGCCAGGTTCGGTACACGGGTCACCAGAATAGGAGAATGGTCAGCAAGCCGGGTCGGTACACAGGGATAAGAGAGCCAGGGAAGTCAAGCAGGCAGAGATCAGCACACAGGAAGACACTGGAAACTGGAAGACACTGCAATCCACGAAGAGCAGGAGCCAGGAACAGGTAAATGTTGCTCTGACACTCAGCGAGTGTCAGAGTGAGGTTTTTATACTGAAGGGGATTCAAAATCCCCGCCTCTAGGTTTGTGGTCATGTGACCGCCTCCGGGTGCGGTCACATGGTCCTGAATGCGGAAGTGCGGCTGGACGGAGCGGCGGGGATCAGGTAAGTCCGTGACAATAGATAAATATTAAATCCAGTTGAATGTTTCCTTAGACCAGTTGTAGGTAGCCCCCACTTGAGTTCTTATACCCTTTTAATTGGTCTAAAGAGACCAATGGATACTTGGCTACTAGCTGCTATGAACATTTATGCACACTATTTTTAATTTCAAATTGTAACACATCCTGAGCAGGACTACAGCAAATCTCCACCCATGGGGCTAGACTAATTGTGCCTGATTTGGACAATGTAAGCTAATCAAAGTGCATGTTATGTTTTTTAAGTCACCTACTTTGGAGGGGAAAGATATACCCTAGTGTACTGCAGACAAAAATATATGTACTACAAAGGTTCAAAATGTAAAAAGCAGATACGACAGTAGGGCTACATAGTTTACATCCTTGTGCATTAAATGAGCTAAGAGTACTACTTGCAGCGCCAAAAAACAAACTTTTTACCCAATCACTGCTGGTAATTCCAAGTGACTGGAGAATTATAGATGTCATATTGTCACTATCTTGCTCTCACACATCAATAATTGGGAATTTAATGGAATTAATTTGATACAAATTATTAACTAATATTTTAGGATGCAGCACACTCTATTTCTCTTGCATTGACAAGTGCTACCAGGATACAGATTGCGCATCTTGTACTGGAGTTTTTACATGCTGATGAACTATAGTTGGTCACCCGAAAACCTCTACAAGCAATTAAGTAGCTTTTGGACTGCGCGATCTGTTCCTGATTCTGAAAACTCCTCTTGTGATTGGATGATATTAGTCTTTGCCTCCATTTAGATTCTTTGCCCTAAATTACTTTATTTACCTCCATGGGGGGGAATTCAATTCCCCCCCGAAGTAGTGCCGCGAAATCTCTGTTACCGTTATAACGGTAAATTTAAGGCAGCTTTCTGCTTGCAAAAAACCGGCGTTGAAACTACCGTAATAATGGTAATTAAGCGCACTAATAACACAATAATGGTAGTGTGCAGGCTGTATTACTTTTTACAGTAACGCAGCCAATTGAATTCCCCCCCATGAGTCTGTTGTCAGAGGTGGACTGTAGAACATTAATATTAGGTAGGTGACTGAGGGTCTGTTGATACTGTTGTGCAGCTGGTAAGATTGCAGTTTGGTAAATACCCAGCTTTCATGGCACACGGTCCCCTTGGACAAGGTTTTATGAGGCCAAACCACTCTGATTTCTTGTGGGTTTCATTTTATTAGTACACAGCAACTCTCTCACCCCTTCCGGCCTCCACGCCCAGCTTTTTCCAAATAATGCCAATTTTCGTTCTCATTTAAGGGAGGTCTACCCTCTTATTTCTTTTTTTTTAGTGTTGGTTTTCTTAATGTTTTAGCTGCTGTTCATAATTGTGAATTCTCTATCCCTCCGCCTCCCCCTCCTACCTTTGTCGTCCCTTCCTCTACCTTTAACAATTTATTGATGTGTATGCTCTTCTTTTGTCTTACTTGTATTTCTGTTGCGATTGTGTAGTTTTTCCCATTGGCTATAAAATCCAATAAAAAAAAGCTTTTGTTAGAGCAACAAAGTAAAAAAAATAGGCATTACTAACAGGTAGAAGGTGATAGTACACATTCATATGACACTTGGAAGACCTCACCTTGAGTGCTGTGTTTAGTTCTGGAGCTTCAAAAAGACATTGTTATAATAGAAAAAACTCTGAGATCTGTGCACAGGCTGCATAGCAAAACTTACCAGGTAAGACTTCAAAAGCTGGATATGTAGAGCTGAGAAGAGAAGGGACAGACGAGATAGAACAGAGACATTGAAATATATCAGAAGGACCACCAGACATCAGGCTGTATTTAAAAAAAATAAAACTAATTCTTCAAGGGGGATACACTTTGAAATTGGAGGGTGGGGGCTAACTGTAATATAAGGCACAGGGGGTGGGGGGGGGGAGGGTGGACGTATGGTCTCCCAGCAATTGTGGTGGGGGGCACATGGAGTTAAATAATTTTATTTAAATCTAAAAAAAAAACAACAATTCCATAAAACAGTCCAATAAATAAAAAAGCAAAAACAAAACAACATGTCAACAAAAAAGGCCAAACGCGATGGCCCTGTAGGCTATTTTCTACCATCACATTCTATGCTTCTACAATGCTGTGTTTCTATTGCTCTTACTGCTTGACCGCACAGCGCATCTCCTGTCTGCAATTACATCACAGCATCAGGTAGTTGGCCACGCTCTTGCAAAGCCCTCTCGGTGTCTGCCAAGGTCCACTGAACACACTGGCAGTTTATCAGAAACTAAATCTACAATCAGGAAGGCAGCCATGGTATGTACGAACTGTTCTGCGTCCTGACATCTCATCTGATCAACAGCTTCAACAGCACCCTCAATGCAGCATGCCTACTGCAAAAGGAGCTCCACACTAAACTAAATAGCCCCCAATGGGTAATAATATGATTTACAAATCATTGTTATATAGGGGTGTATTTATCATAGGACTTATTTACCAAAGACAGCGGCAGTGCAAGTAATACCGCTGTCCTCGGACTGTTAACGCCGTTGCAGTATGGAGTAAAAAATGCTTCACTATTAAAATAAAGCATTTTTTTCCGCTATAAAAATAAAGTTTTGGGGTTTTTTAGATTTTTTTTTTTAGATTCTTTTTCTTTCTTTACTGTATTTTTTTTTTTTTTTACGTTTTTCCTAAACAGTCTACTTGTGACCTGGAGAGTTAAACTGCCATGTGTCCATTCAGTTTGAAAACACAGATCTTACCCTCCCCTCTCTATTTAATGCAAAAGGACCTGGCAGCCAAGACTACTGTTACATTGTTGCAATAATGTTGTAGCACTTTGTAAAACAATCACAACTTAGAGTTACAGAGATACTACTAATTTGTATATCATGTTTCCAAATTTTAAGGTGTAGAAAGATGGATACAATGGATTTGAATTATCTTATCTAACAATCAATCAATAGTATCAAGTATTAATTGGAGTATAGGAATTGTTAAACAAGAATATAATTCCGTTAAATCCTTGCAAAGATATTTTTACATAGTCCTATTTTTAAAAAAATCTGTATTTCTATCTTTGGACTCCACTTGTTGCCATAGAAACATTTGTCATTGACAACAATAGCCCACATGTACTCATCTCTGCCTCAATAAATTTCAGCATCTCGCTCTTAAATGTTGCATTATGAGCAGAGCACAGATTCCTTCCCAAATGTTTATTAGTCTTGTGACACTCTTTCGTGTCCCCCAGGACAGTTCAGGTTTTAAATCTTTAACAGGAAAAGCTCATAATACATCTAGATTAACATTGTATGATCTATTAGGATATCTGATTTAAGTGTTTGATCACAGTGATCTTGGTCTGTATTGACATCAGACTTCGGGTCTGTCATTTCATCATGTACAACCTAAAGTGTATTATTTTGTTTCAATGACACCCTAATATGTATAAATGTATACCAAGCAACCATTTATAACTATAAATATTTAAAAAAAGAAAAAACAATTTCATTTGTATTATTAGCATGCAGTATTATTAATAATTATAGTATTATATAATTTTTAATTTGAAGTAGCAGACTGAAGTGCACCTTTTTAGACACCCTTTGGGGTACCCACACTACAGATTGAGAAACTGGAGATGCTGTAGGGCCATTTGGCTGGTTTTGACAGAGTAAGGCCTCCGTCATAGCAATGACTGGTGAAAAAGACAACTATGCTGTAATATTCAATAAAAACTAATTTCCAACTATGGTGTCCAATTAATTTTCAATAGAAATATTGTCATTCAGAGCCAGGTTGGGAAATCCAGTGAGCAAGTTACACACATTGTTAAATGCATTGTCTCAACCTCTGACAACACATTCTTCCAAAATCTTCCTTCTTCTGGTAATACCCACATGCACCCGCTCATTGATGAGGTCGTTGGCCAACCCAATTACTTATTCTGAGATTTCGGATTCCAGCAGCTTTTTTGACAGAGCAGTATAATAATTTTCGGGTGTGGTGCTAAATTTGGTAAAAAATGACCAGCTTCGAACATGTGGGGCCAACTGGGGGGCTGGGTGGCATTTGAAGATACAGGGCCTGACTAATCTATGAACACAATGTGAATGCATCTTCCATTTACAAAAACCCTGCACGTAGCTTGTTCGGCCGTACACACGTTTACAAATACAAGAGTATCTCAAACTAACTTTCCATTTGACTATGGGTATACCGTCTGGCTAAACCTTACTTGCCGTATGTAGACAGACAGAACAGACTACAGGACAGGCACATGCATATGGGAAATATAAAGTTCCATCAAAATGCATGAAAAGAAATGTTTTATAAAAATGATGTACAACTCTTAATGCTCTCATCTTTAATAAAAATATTTATTTAATAAATAATGTTTGTTTGTTTTTTACATGAAATACATAAACCAGGATGTACTTAATGCCTACTGTACATAAAATGTTTATAGATTATAGTTTCTCTCACTTGCAAACACATATTCTGGCATGCATACATGTCCGTCATCACTATCAGTCGGCAATGACACCTGCCCTGTTGTTGGTGTAAGTGATTCAACTAAGAAACGTGTCCGTACAAGATGCCCTGAACTTGAGTTGGTTGTATCCGCGTTGGCACACCCTTGGCACGCTCTTACTGTTAGCCTACCCCTTCCCTCCCCCCGTTCCGCCCTTCAAGTCATAGGCTGTCCTGTCACTTGTGTTCAGACTTGATTTGCATGCAATTGCGTTCCTTGGCGTAAGACCTGTTCTGGCGCATGCAAAGAGCTATTTCATCATCATCATCAATCATCATTTATATATATAGCGCCAGCAAATACCGTAGCGCTTTACAATTGGGAACAAACATTAATAAGACAATACTGGCATAGGCAAACCGAGGGGGGGGGGGGGGGTTTCCTAGTGCCTGTAAACCCCCGTCCAAGCCTGGGGCACTGTATAATTGAGGTGGCTGGACTCTGCCCCCGCTTCACACGGCTCTGCTTGAAAAGGGAGAGCTGCGTGCACCTAGCAGTAGTGCACGCAGCAGTGCCCATGTATATTATGGGGATAGGAAGAGTTGGAGAGCAGCCAAGCACTGTCTAGAATTATAGCCACACCCCCATGCATGCTGGTCACGACGTGGTGTGGAAACCCCCCTCTACAAATCCTGCGTTTGCCCCTGACTGGGTAATACATACAGACACAGAGGTAAGAGAACCCTGCTCGCAAACTTACAATTTCACCACCAGATACACGATGCAAATGAACTTATGGATAAATCAGGCCCACTATGTATCTTTTGGGGCTAAATCTATGGGCCCCAGTGGCGGATCCAGGGGGGGGAGGGGGGCAATCGGGGCAATCGCCCCCCCTTGCAGGGGCTTGCTGCCGGCGGTTGCACACTATGTGCAGGTCTGCTCGGCAGTGACAATGTGCTGCCCGGCTGCTCTGATTGTGTTTTAAACACAATTAGAGCAGCCGGCAGCCTTAAAAGTCAGAAAGGGGGCGGGACCTAAATCGCGCCCCCCCCCCCCCCTAAATCGCCCGGGGTAGAAAATCTTTCTAGATCCGCCCCTGATGGGCCCCCAATCCAAATATGTTTTTTGTGCTGGTTCCCCAACCAAAATAAGTTTAATTATTTTATTAATTATTTCCATTCCACTCTGAACCAAATTTTTAGAATAACACAGAAAGCTCATCTATTTACGGCTAAATTAATTATTCTACCTCTACCTGCATGGGGAAGTTGTGGGCACCTTTGGATAACTCCTTCCAAGCCTACAACCTCAAACACCTTTATATCTGCCACTTTGTTTACCATGTAGTCCTTTAATAAGGTGATTGCTACAAATGTGTTATAGATATTCTGGGTGCTGTAATGCTTGCTATTATGGTATAGTGTTTAAATGTAAATATTATTTTCTCTATTTTGTTGTACACAACAGCGACATTTTTAGACGTTACATTTCATGCAAAACTGGATATTTTTGTTTGCAATGTTGCTGTTCACAAAAATCCCACAAGGATTTCTAATTCAGTCAATTTTAAGTCTATTACAAATGTAATATTTCCGAGGCTGAGAGTATGTCCAATCTCTGTAGAAATACCAGAGCACAGTGAGCAGCAGGAGTCATAACAGAAAAAATATATTGAAACAAGTTGGTAACTGAGACGTTAATGTGGTTCGGGGTCAAAGGTTCAAGTGTATCTGAAGGCAACAAAGAATATAGCAAAATGAAAAAAAAAATACAACATAAAACAGCAAACACTGCGAAGAACAAAAAATGCAATAACAAAATTCCAAAAAGCACACATATTGTTTTAAAGCAATAGCTAGAAGATGTTATTTTATACATCTTGTACAAAACCTACTTCAGCTTTGATTTTATTACTTGTATAAGGATTGTATCATGTACAGTAACATTTATATAATTGAGTTATAGCGGTTATTTATTTAAAAACGTACAAATGAAAGCGGCCAAGGCAGACATTTGCTTTTATTAGATACATTTGCAAATGTACAGTGCAGTACTAACATGCAAAATACCTTTTCTTCTGTTGCTGATATTACCCCTGTTCCACTGGCAGTTTTTTGTGAATTGGCAAATTCTTACTCAGGATAATGGTTGGATTGCTGTCATATGGACATTCCCAGAGATTGGATTTTTTTTTTTGCCAGCGTCAGGACACTTACAATGCTAAATAAATAATATTGCAGTCCCTTTAAATCAGGACTCACCCATGACAATCAGTTGGCAAACTGTGCAGCTCTCCTCTACCTATTTTTGCAAATTTGACCGCTTGTTGCTACTGATGATGTCTTACACTTTGTTGCTGCTTGCCCAATCCCTGGAATGTTGGGATCCTTTTTGGAATGGGTATTGACATTAATCACCTCTTGGAAAGTGGTGACTCTAGGCCTTCATTCCCCCCCCCCCCCGACAATAAATCAATAGAACCCACATTTTATAAATATTCCTCCTTCCTCCAACTAGCCCCACCATTAATCTATCAGAACCCATATTGCATTATTAGACACCACATTACATTAATGTCCCTCATTAAGCCAACATTACATTAATAGCTCCGCATTTGATAAAAATAGACACACAATATTAAACTAATAGCTACTCCAGCTGCATATAAATGCAACTCATTTCCCCCGCAGCACCACCACTCTCTGCTATAAAGACCCCTACCACCCTCCCAGTCCTGCTATTCTTCACTCCACTTTATTATCTCCCTTCATCACCGCAACCATGTTTCTTATTAATCCTCTTCATTGTCCACCCACCTGGTATATAGCATATCCTTTCAGCACCCCCAGTCCTATTATTCGTCACCCTTCACCCCCCTCCCTCCTGTTCCCATGCCTTACTCAGTAGAAGCAACAGATAAAATCTTAGATTATAAGATTTAGATTGTAAGCTCTAGTGAGCAGGACCCTCTCCCCTCCTGTTCTCATTACCTGTAACTTCTGCTCTCCAACTACAGCGCTCACTTCCTCCGTGGGCTCTCTGCCCATTGACTCCACTCATCCATTGTCTTCGCACCTCTCCCAGTGACTCTGAACCGGTTAGTTGTGCCCACACTAATGGGCACAGGTTTGAGCCTGTGCTGAATATACCCCTTGTACCCCAGTAGCTGTGCTGAGAGTTAGAGGGATATTTACTGTACTGTACTGTTATACCATGTATTGTCTTGTTGTATGCCCTGTACGGCGTTGCAGACCTCATGTTGTGCCCTATAAATAAAAGTTAATTTTAATAATAATTGAAGACCTGAGGTCTTTGCACCCGATGCAACAGCTTCCAGGTATGGATAGCCTGGGAGCACGCCGCTCTGCGATGAGGTCCCTGTGTCAATGGAATCCCAGCTTATCAGTCACAAGGAGCCATTGTACTACGTCATCAAGTGTTAAGAGACATGTAACACTCTGCACATAAGATACATACACAACTGTCTGGATGTGGGATTCCTGTAATCCCCTCCTGACCTTGTCTATGAGTTATAGAGTTGTTGTGCTTGAATTAAAATACACACACTTCAATCTGGTCCCTCCTTTTGGATGCCAATTTTGCACCTAATCTGAATGTTATTGGTTTGGCCATCTACATTTGATTGTATTGGATTTATTATCACCAACACAAATGTTAAATTGTTAATGGTGCTCATCATGCTGAAATTTTATATCAAATTGGTTAAAAAATTGCAGCATGCGTGGGCCTAAAATGATTGCCGATCTTGATCAACATCTGAACGGGGCAGCTGGTGAATCTACTTTAACAATGACCTCATCTGAATGTGTATGCAGATCTTTAGGATTTTACCATACATGTGTATTTAAGTGGATGGTGAAATCTGTCGTCTACCTTTGTCAGGTATATGCTGATTTTAATCTTGCTTAAAAATTGTGAATAATCCTGAATTATATTTATCTTGATCAATTACTTACATAAATCTGAAGTTCCAATTTGTCTGACTATGTCATTCTTTTCCGCTTGTTCCCTCTTTCCTTCACTAATGATCTTACCTGAAAATAAAGGAAATTAAAAAAATATGTAAAATAGGAATATGGCAACAATGTTCCCAAACTCCACCCTAGCCTTCCTACAATACAAGCTGACATTACAAAAAGAAATGGTATGAAAAGATTAGTACACAGCCATAATGACTTACTGTTAGTGCATAGCCAGTCCAGACAAATGATGAATGGGATAATGGACTGAATGATGAATTGATTGTTAAATTATGTCATCAGGCAGTCCATAGTGATTAATAAAACACTTGTTCATGCAAGAGCAGGCAGTCGAGAGTTAATGAGCAGCGGGTTCGTGTTCAGCTCTGTGTTAGGAAAGATCAAATTCACATTCAGACATTAGATAACTAAAGAACATGTGTAATCATGATGTAAGCCTCGGCTACTTCTCCTTGTCCTCTCGTACCCAAGCCAAAACAGAAAAGAAATCAAATTATTCATTTTGCACATACTGTTGTACATGTCCATATACTCTGTGTTGCTGGGGGACCCTGCGCTTCCAGTATATAACCCTCGGTCTGTGGCTTCCTGCTGCCTCCGTTCCCCTCCTCACATCATGTCACTGCCCCTGTCACATGCAGCCCTGTCCTCACTAACACATCACTCATCTCCTGATATATTCTGTGCTGCTGGGGGACCCTGCTCCTTCCACTATATAACTCTCAGTCTGTGGTTTCCTGCTGCCTCCATTCCCCTCCTCACATCATGGCACTACCCCTGCCACACACGGCCCTGTCCTCACTAACACATCACTCATCTCCTGATATACTCTGTGCTGCTGGGGGACCCTGCTCCTTCCACTATATAACTCTCAGTCTGTGGTTTCCTGCTGCCTCCATTCCCCTCCTCACATCATGTCACTACCCCTGTCTCATGCAGCCCTGTCCTCAATAACACATCACTAATCTCCTAATAAACTATGTGCTGCTGGGGGACCCTGCTCCTTCCACTATATAACTCTCAGTCTGTGGTTTCCTGCTGCCTCCATTCCCCTCCTCACATCATATCACTGCCCCTGTCACATGCTGCCCTGTCTTCATTAACAGACACACAAATGGATAAGTCACTGTCTTCCATCAGTTTGGAGAATTTTACAGCTGCTAATAGGTGTAGTTGGGTGGAGTTCCGGTGCTACTTGCTATGTACGGAGTCTGTGTGCTGATGTGCTTAGTGTTGTGGGGCAAAGCAAACACAAGATGTTGTTTTAACAGCAAAATCATTGAAACAAGATAACGGGGTGAAGAAGGTACATATATAGGATCTTGCCATATCACAGAGACATTTTCTCTCCGTAAAGACACTTGAACTTTGAACCACCTGTGAGCAGATGGAGAGCAAGTATTGTCCTATGTTTTTTTTTTTTAAATACATTTTGGATCTTCCTGTTGCACTTTGTTTGAGAAGCAGACTTTGCCCAATTTAAAACGAAAAGCTTCAATTACCCTAAAGTACCACAAATACTAAAGACAGGGTGCCTGAAGCATTAAGGAGGCGATATGTTGCGTACTTTGTGCACAGTTATTCTGCGCATGTCTAGAACTAGACCACGTGCCAGAGAACGCAGAAATGTCCAATTCATCTTTGAGTGCAAAGGACTCTTACTACGCCTACGATTTCAGGTATGGAACAGGGAGGGGACTGGGCCTATGCACGTAGTCAATGTACAGTATGTACGTGCCAAGCTCGAGCGCACACAGCAGCGTCTGATTCAAGTTTTGGGCATCTCAAAGTTCAGGATTTTCTCTGGTATTACTTGCACCAGCTGCAGGTCTGGTGCAAGTGCCGAGTGATAGTGATGACGGATATGTATACATGCTAGAACATGTGTTTGCAATCAGGAACAACTGCAAAAATTTATTTTATGTACAGTAAACATTAATTACATCCAAATAAATGTTTTTCTTTTTAATATTTTGTCATTATTATATTATTAACAGGTGACATTAATTGATTATTATTTTCTTTTGTGACTTGATATTCCACATATGTATTGGACGTATCCTGCAGTGTCTTGTCTGTTAGAGCAGACCGGACCTAGACCCGTATTTATCAACAAACGTATCTTCAGATCTCGCTCCTTGTTAAATACGGACTTCTGCATATCTGATATATGTGCATATTTTTTTTTAAAAAAACCGCACACTACGTTCATTTTGTGTTCGTTAATGTATCAGGCACCAAATGTCCCCTTCCTCTCATAATTCATTTGAACCAGAAATTAGCTAAACTGAGCAGTAAATTATGAGAAATACAGAAATGTTTTTTATTGGTTTCTTTTGTTGAACTATCGGTTTCACCAAACCGCACTTTAGTAAATTTCCCCCTTGGACTTTCATTTGCTGGTGTGTGCCACGCTACCATTTCCATTGACACCAATTTTCATAAATGACCCCCTATGAGTTCAGTTCTCAGAACTAAATTATTTTCCCGTGACAATACCAGGATCCAATTGGCTGCTTAAAGTAATGGGATCGTGGTAATTTTAAAAAGTATCAGACAGCTTAAACTGGAACTGCTATGAAACAATATATAAACTCATTGTACATCACAGATTATTAGAAGCAAGCAACTTCTAGAGGCAACGTGATGAAATGGTTTCCTACATAAATAGACGTTCTGATAAGTCTTTACTATAATGCATAAAATGTTTTTAGCTGCTGTACAGTCTATAGAAAATATGAAATAAAAAGTTACGATGAACACACAGAAAAACCTTCCTATGGGAAAATCTGTAATTAGTGCAACATTGTAAACTGAGTAGTACAATGGACAGACTACATTAGCCAACTGATCGTGTGTGCGATTAAATTCTATGTCTCTATTTGCATATTATACAAATTCTAGAACATCAATTTCCTTATACAGCATTCCGTTAAACACGGGTATGTGGAAAAAAATACACTTAAGACATCCTATGTATCATTTTGCAGACATATTCCCCTCTCCCTGGACCTAATTAAAATTGTTTTATTTTAATTCTGATGAACCTTCATGTCCCAATGCTTTTGAATTAACACATGAGTCACTGGGGTATAGCGATGAAACTGCTTTTTAAAGTGATACATTCACGGTAATATTAACTGTGTTAATTAATCTGGGCTTGGTAAGATAATTATTATATGTCTCTAGGGAGGTTATTTTGGGTGCAAAATTATTATCTTTGCAAATAAAAACCTGATATAAAATCATAAAACACTGTCTAAACGATGAGAAAATGATGAACGCTTTGGAATTTAATAGAGAAATAGGCAAATATTTAGCAGTTTGGTACTTAGAATTATATTATTTTATTGGGCCAACAGTCCACCAAATTGATGCACCAAATCGCTTGAAAGAGAGATTGAGTTTTAAAAACACTGTTTAAGGATTAAAAAATGTATATAATGTAAATGTTGTTTCTGAATTGTTTTAATCAGTGGCGGAACTACCATTGGTGCAGCAGGTGGGATGCATCGGGGCCCATGGAGATAATGGGGCCAGCTGCACGGGGAACTAGTGCGCTGTGGGCCCCGGTTTCCTCATCTCCGTTTCCCTGCACCGGGGCTCACAGTTCCCTAGTTCCGCCTCTGGTTTTAATACAAGTTAATTTTCGTCAGTTCCATGTTGATTTGAGACCTGAAGCAGCCTAATTGTGAACTGTATTGTACAGGACGAAGGGTGGGCGAAAGTGGCAGCTGCCTTGAGTACAACAACACTGGCGGGTGCGTGGTTATAAGCATTTTATTCTTGCTTTGGATTATCCTCAAGAGAACTGTGTATTTATTGAATCCTATAGATTGTTAGCTTGTGAATAGGACCCTCTTGCCTCTTTGTCTGTTTGATAATACCCATTATATAATAATAAATATAATAATAATAATAATATTGTAATGGTTGCATATGACCATTATCAGAAAGGAGGAATTCTCAATAAAGCCTATTATCAATATACCTGTGACAATTTTGTTGGTTAGGGTTGCTGCTCCTGATACATTCATGTTCATGGCTCTGAGATCCACTTTCTGGCATCCGAAGATGTGTTGAACACCAAAACAGTAGTACTTGCAGCAGTAATGTGTCAGAAATACAAGCTTTACACTTAACGCACAACGATAGCTTATTGAAACCATAGAGATGAGCTTGACAGTGTTAGTAGTAATGCCGATGTTGCATTACCCTGTTTGCACACAATGCAATAATGTATGCTATACACACAAGAGAAAATAGTGTCTGAACAGTTATAAATATATGCGTATGTCGCATTTTCCATACAAAATGCTATAAAAGACAAACACGTCCACCTCTGCTGTTTGCCCCTAAGGTTGCATTCAGTTTGATTGGCTGTTTAGAAGGTCTCAATAGTACAAACAAGATGATTGTCCAAATGTTATTTAAAGCAGGTACAACCAATACTTATCCTGCACAAACATTGGATCATAATGAGTTGACCCCCCCTGTTTATGTGATCATATGAACAGCAACTGTTGTACCACGGACCATGTACTTGCAATCTCCCATAGCCCAACAGGTAGATTTATCAAAGCTTATAAAAAGGAAAAGTGTAGGTGTTGCCCATAGCAGCCAATCAGATTCTAGCTATCATTTATCTAGTACATTGTAGAAAATGATAGCTAGAATCTAATTGGTTGCTTTGGGCAACACCTCCACTTTTCCTTTTTGGAAGCGTTGATAAACATTCCCAAAAGTAGAAGCGCACACACTCCAAGCTCGCTCCACGATGTCCAATGTCCTCGACTATACAGTGTCCATTACATTGTACGGCTAAGCCAGCTGCCCCTTGATCAGTGTTGACACAGTGCAAATACCTACACACAATTTATTAATGCAGCTTGTATTTAAGGCTTCGGACTTAAGAATGTGGTGAGCAGAAAGGTTAGGACAACTAGGATTTTGATGTAGCTTAGTTCACACAGAATGAACATAAGTGAATTTAAGGTACATCAGGTGCACTCACACTTACAATAAGCCCAAATATAGATATATTGTAATTAAATATCACTGGGCACATTAGTGTATACTGCTGTAGATCTTATGTAAAAGGAAGATATCAAATCAGATGGAGCTGAACACAAAGAGAAAGAGAAAAGGACGAATCTGTAGATTACTCAAGTCAGCCGGGACTGATACATCGTTCAAGCTGTAGACGGAATGCAAATTCTGCAGGAGGGCAATCAGGTTAGCGAAAACAGAGAATAGACAGCTGATTGCAAAAGTGGGTAAGTCAAGTCCTAGAAAAGTTACATATGACATTAGTAATATTGTAAGAGTATTTGACTTCTTGTGTATGATGCAAGATTGAGTAGGGAGAATTTAGATTGTACATTTTTTCTTCAGTAAATACTGTACTGAAAAATAAATCCCTATTTAACCCTTCCAGCAGCAGAACACTGTCAGAACCTCAGCCACGATTCCCCTAGATCCATAGTTCAGTAACACGTTTACCAACATGCCCTGTAGTGATCCAATTGATGTTGATCAGATTATTACTGGGCATTGCTGGAGTTTTTGGGGTCACCCACGATGCCCACAGTGATATGGGGCACAGTGATATTGAGCCAACTGTTGAGTGTGTGTATGAGATTGCACAACTTGCTTTTCCCCACCATGTTACAAATCTTTCTCCACCATTCTGTAATCCTGCTTGAGAAGCTGTATTGGCAATTCATCTTAAATGCTGCAGGAAGACTGATCTTACACTCTGGCTGTTCCACATTCCCCGCAGCACTCCGCAACTTCCTACACTGGCTCCACATATTCTTCACCCCGAGCTATAAAGACCTCAACAACACCACCCCTTCATACATCTCAAATCTCATTTCACAATTCTCTCACTCTTAAATCTTTCAACATTCTCTGAAAACCCATCTCTTTACTAGCTCAAGAGGCTGGCTGGCAAATTTAGCACGTGGGGCGAGACCCAGCTCAGCGGCCTATAAGAAACATTTTAAAGAAAAAAAATTGCAGGTGGTCCAGTGACCCAGTCCAAGGTAGCCCACTATGGGATCGGCCCAAGGGCAAATGGGCACAGCCAACCCCTGACTAGATCTTACACTACTCCCACCTATACCACCTATACCACTCTCACTGGTGCACCATCGCTACTGTCCAATACATCATCAAAATAATAATTGCAAAAATAATAATAATAAAATTTACAGCCCTGTTGTGACCTGTCACTACATAGCGTAGATGATTTAAAAGTCCTGTGATATTATGGACATTTTAATATTGAACCAACTTATATTTTGTTAGGCAAAGTGGTTTCTTTAAGCCCAATTTTAAAGCATGCTGAACTACGCCTCAGGCGCTCATCATCTCACTCCCACTTGATGTTCTTTTAAAGGTTAATACGAAGCATTAAAAGAGTCTGAATTCCTAATGTGATTCTGCGTAGGATCACTGTTCCCACCAATTATACATGCAGTCCATAACATTGTACACATCCTGTATGCAAGTACGTGAACGCTCTACACCGGAGGAGGAATTGTGCAAAGTCTTTGTGATTAAAATTACGTTGTTATCAATAAATTATAATATAATGTGATCTAATTTTTTGATCTAGTTTTGTATTCTTTTTTTATTGTTAAACAAAGAGCTCAAATGAACGCTTTAGAACACTGCATTTTTCTGAGCAAAAAACTGACCAAAACTGACCAGAAACACACAGTGTTCCCCATTTACCTTCAAGCTATGCTGACTGAGCATGTCTTTACGCTAGACAGGTGAGAAGACTGCAGTATGACAAAACCCCCACCTGACCCTGTCTTCAGCCTCATTTTATTGGCAATCATTGCATTAACTTTTAACTAAAGATGCTCAGGCTCGGTTCGTCAAGAACGAACACACCCGAACTTAGGGGATCCGAGTACCGAGTTGGCTCGGTACTGTCGAAAACGAGACAGAACGTTATTGTGACATCGTCGGATCTCGGATCTCGCGAGTTTTGAATTCCTTTTTAAGATCCAACATAGCGAGGGGTGGGAGGGAGGGCGGACCCCCATTTTTCTTTTCTGCCACTGCTGTGTGCCAATGTGTCCTAGATGCGCTAGGAACTGCCGTGTGTTTGTGTCATTGCTCTGTCGCTTACCATCCAGCCAGGTCACTGCAGTATTTGTCCAAAAGTGTCTGAAAATAATATTGTGATCTGTGAGGTGGTCAAAATTGAGTGCAAATGACTTGAAATTAGTGTCACTGAGGTTAATAATAATGTAGGATCAAAAAAGAGCAAAATTATGTGATTTTACCATATTTTAGGATTTTTCCTAAAATATCCAAAACCAAAACCAAAACACACAAGGGTGGTTTTCCCAAAACCAAAACCAAAACACGAATCTTTGCCTAAAGCAAAACCAAAACCAAACAACAAAGCTAATCCAGATCCAAAACCAAGACCAGTTCACAGGGGTCAGTGAGCATCTCTACTTGTAAGGTTCGTTTCTCCAGGGTTCGGAGGACCTTGCTGTGTTTGATCTTTAACTCCAGTTCATCCAGGATGACTCCTGTTTCAAAGTGGGTGATGGTAGAATAATGAGCAACCATTTAGATCATTGCAATGGTCACAGCAGCAGGAGATCAGTGGGAGGCAGTGACCTGTCCATTTGTGTGATTATGACAGTGACTATAGGGCAGGTAGGAAGGGAACAGGGGAAAGTCACAGTCTGAGCATTGGATAGTGGAAGGAGCAGGGTTCCCAACAGAACATTGTAGTAATGTGAGGCTCCTGTCACACTAATGCAGGAAGCTACAGACTGAGAGTTATATAGTGGAAGGAGTAGGGTCCTCAGCAGCATAGGGTAGTGATATGTGGTTGCTGTCACACTGATGCAGGAAGCTATAGAAACAGAGTTATATAGTGGAAGGAGCAGTGTCTTCGTTAGCACAGAGCAGTGATGTGAGGCTGTTGTCACACTGATGCAGGAAGCCACAGACTGAGAGTTATATAGTGGAAGGAGCAGGGTCCTTGTTAGAACATTGCAGTGATGTGAGGCTGCTGTCACACTGATGGAGGAAGCCACAGACTGAGAGTTATATAGTAGAAGGAGCAGGGTTCTAGTTAGCACAGAGTAGTGATTTGAGGCTGCTGTCACACTGATGGAGGAAGCCACAGACTGAGAGTTATATAGTGGAAAGAGCAGGGTCCTCGTTAGCACAGAGCAGTGATTTGAGGCTGCTGTCACACTGACGGAGGAAGACTGTGGTGTCAAACTCACCTCTGTATGAAATAAAGTTCATGATCAAACCCATTATACATATGTCCTATTTGACCTCTTTGACAACAGAATAGATGATTTATTTAATCTGCTATATTGAAAGTGTTGTTGTTAGTTAATTGTTAATTAACTTTGTTACAACAGTCAAGGTTACCAACCTTGTAGTCAATTAAAAACAAGTAAATGTTTTTCCATCATTAATAAAACAAATATACAAATCAGGAAATATATGATGTTATTGAAACTACTAAACTGAACTAACTGTGTTGTGATTCCTTAATTCTATTTCTTGAGATTCATTGTCTCAGATTCATTTGTTCTTTATAAATCCTATATCCCCAAATATCTTAATTTTTTCAGTCTTTCTATATTGATTTTAAAGGACAATTCCACCCATAGGTAAATTTACCGAGCCTCCTGAGTTCCCCTCTGGGTAAAGGTTTACTCCCAGGTAGAAATCCAACTTAGCCAGGTACAAAAATCAACATATGTACATGAGTATGAGTTACAGGTGTGTACAATGGACGCAAGGGTAGTACACACAGTCCTATTATGGCCATCCTGGAAAATACGGCTATAGGCTTACGCTCTGTTGCCAACTCCTTCTACGCTCCTTAGCACAAGACCTGGGATTGCTAAGCCTCTGTGACTGCAGACAAGGCAGCGGTCCTGCTTCCCTGTCCCCGCGCTTTTAGCAAGCACAAAGATTCACAAGACCTAGGGTCTTACAGGGAAGTACGGTGGCTAAGTGGTTAGCACTTCTGCCTCACAGTGCTGGGGTCATGAGTTCAATTCCCGACCATGGCCTTATCTGTGTGGAGTGTGTATGTTCTCCCTGTGTTTGCTTGGGTTTCCTCCAGGTGCTCCAGTTTCCTCCCACACACCAAAAACATACTAGTGGGTTAATTGGCTGCTATCAAAATTGACCCTAGTCTGTCTGTCTGTCTGTGTGTGTGTTATGGGATTTAGACTGTAAGCTCTAATGGGGCAGGGACTGATGTGAGTTATTTGTACAGCACTGTGGAATCAGTGGCGCTATATAAATAAATGATGATGATGATTATGATGATAGGGTAACATCTCATTTTATACATATACACGTGTGTATGGAAAACATCGTAAATAACTAGCATGATAGCACAAGTCCCTTCAATATGTACTGTTGAATCTATCAGCAGCGGCTTAGATGGAAAAGGCGTAGGAACCAAACAAGGTAGAATTTGGGGAGACCTCCAGATATACATTAACAGTCACTATAGGAACACAATTAAACAAGAGAGATCCTGAATGAGTAGATCAATCCCGATATGAACGGTGAAGCATGCTGGATAGAAATAAAATACACTAGATGTATAGCGGACTGTGTCATATCATAAGGATCCAAAAGGTTCCACAGTTGATAAACAGGCATTGGAGTGAGGTAGGATTCAGTAACCAACAAGAAATTCCTCTTATTCGTAATACTCATCAGTACTATCGATGATCAAATCGTACTCAGCTTTATGCCGCGGTCAACCGTCTTTTAGGATCCTGCGCGGTTCCACATGAGATGACACAGACCGCAGAATACAGGTTCTGGGTAATAACAGATAGTCCTCAGGATAGTGTATAGGTTTCCATGGGTTGTAGTTCTGACACTTATACTGGTTGATAATCTTGTTTACATCTCTGCTGACACTGATGAGCATTTAGATGAAGGGCCTGATTCATTAAGGAAAGTTAAGCAAAAAAATTGAGTAAAGTTTTCTCCTGGACAAAACCATGTTACAATGCAAGGGGTGCAAATTAGTTTTCTCTTTTGCACATAAGTTAAATACTGTCTGATTTTTGCATGTGGCACACAAATACTTGATAGCTTATTTGTACACTGAAATTTAAAGTTGACATTTGTGTACTACATGAAAAAATAGACAGTATTTAACTTGGTGCAAAAGAGAAAACTAATTTGCACCCCTTGCATTGTAACATGGTTTTGTCCAAGAGACTACTTTACTCAATTTTTTTACTTAACTTTCCTTAATGAATCAGGCCCGATGAGAGGAAGGAGCGCACTCTGAATTTTAAACTTAATTCATATCCACCAAATCCTTTATCTTTTATTTTGGGGCCATAGGCAATTCCGTCTTCTTGTAATATTATTAATAAGAAAGATGGGAGTCTCCTGTCTGTATCTTTTATTAAGCTGCAGACCTATTATCTATCTAAGGCTGCACTTTCATCATTGTATCCGATAGAAGATTCTTGTACTATTTATCATTAAAAGTTGGGCTTTGCCCACATGCAGCTTTGTATTATTTTCTCATCCTGCTCTCTTACTAGGGCTGCTTTTTCCATCTATTTTATTTACGCAATCATTGCCGTTCCTACTCCTGTACCACACACATAGGACAATGCCATCTCTTTGTACTATTAATAAATGTTGGGCTTTATAACCATTGAATGCAGTGGAGATGATCTTATATCAGGTGATGATGGTGACATGAATGCTGTGGAGGAAGATGAATGATGAGGAATTTACAATACTAGGAAAATGTTCCTAAAAGTATAATACATATATAAAGGACAAAACGGTTCTTCAATACTAAATGTTGGAAACTGACAAGTAAAAAATAAAAGTACAGGTTTAGCTGTTGCAATTATGATGAAACCTGAGCTATTGTCCAAACTTGTGGGGATCAAATAAACAAACACTTCAAATGCCAAGTGGCATTCCTGTGACTTTTAGGGGTATATTTACTAAACTGCGGGTTTGAAAAAGTGGAGATGTTGCCTATAGCAACCAATCAGATTCTAGCTGTCATTTTGTAGAGTGCACTAAATAAATGACAGCTAGAATCTGATTGGTTGCTATAGGCAACATCTCCACTTTTTCAAACCCGCAGTTTAGCAAATCTAGCCCTTAGTGTCTGATTGTTAAACTACGCACATGTCTTGTTTAATCTACAACATAAGGGTGGGAGGTAGGTAGGTAACATTTTCAACCAATTGACCAACTGGATCCTTGGCCAACGATTCTCAGTCACAAAATTGACAATTGGGAGTTGGTCATCTTACGTCTGGTTTAAAGTCAGGTCGACTTTTAATAATGCGATCATCAATAATCTGATTGATGGATTGGGTAATGAGAATGGGTGGGACCATTGTCATAAGCAAAGATTAATGCAGGGAACTATGGTGCCTAATTTTAGTCACTCATTTGGGGCAGCAAGGCGGCTGAATGGCTCATGAGTTCGATTACCGACCATGGCCTTATCTGTGTGGAGTTTGTATGTTCTCCCCGTGCTTGCGTGGGGTTTCCTCCGGGTGCTCCGGTTTCCTCCCACACTCCAAAAACATACTAGGAGGTTAATTGGCTGCTATCAAAATTGAACCTAGTTTCTCTCTGTCTGTGTATGTTATGGAATTTAGACTGTAAGCTCCAATGGGGCAGGGACTGATGTGAGTGAGTTCTCTGTACAGCGCTGTGGAATTATTAGTGCTATATAAATAGCTGATGATGATGATTTGTTAACCAATTGTTAACCAATGTTAGTTGTGGACCAATGGGACATGTCACTGTCAGAATAATAGATGTTCCGTTTAAGTTTACAAAAGAAAAACAAATTTGCATCACAAAGTATTAGTGTCATCACTGATTAGCGGTTCTAAGCTGTTCCCTTTGATTCCTGCATTAACACGATGTGTTTAATAAGCAGGGTGATTTCTTTGTGCATTCTACCAAACTACGTCCTCTACACATGAATTTCCACTGACAGATTAACCACCAAGCCAAGCAGAGTACAAGCCGATTTTAATAAAGGAAAAATATGTACAGATAAAAACTTGTAATATAATTATTTCCTTATTCATCTGCCTCCTACATGCTGTCAGTATGCAAGAAGGTAATTTAATAAAGAGGAAAAAGGATCATAAATTTTATCGGTAACCGTATTAATAGCTTCCTGACACTATTTTTATGGTCAAAATCTTTGACAAGCTGCTCAAGAACTCTTTGACTGGGAGAACAGCCATATGTGGAAATTGCATTAGCGGTTATCATTGTCCCTGCTGATTATTGGGAAACATGCACAGTAGTTACTTGCGGTTTATTTATTCTGTTAAAGAAAAAAAATATATATACCGTATATATATAAAAAACAAACAAACAAACAAACATATAATTAGAAGATGGCAGAAAACCAGCAGATATTTATCACTTTACAGAACCAATTTGCAAGAGGGTAATTATAAGCTTAATCTGCCATCTACAATTGTATTTCTCTTATACTAGATTATTTGGATCTGTGCTAAAGATATAACCTAGACAAAGACCAGCACATGGTACATAGAGGAGCGCAAGACAAGACAGGGAAATTTAAGGTATCAAAACACGAATAATTAGTGTCGATAGATTAGTGAATATCTCACGATTCTTTTCACGGAATGATTGACAATATTGAGACTATAGTTCTGCTTCTGGTTAATCGATTTAGATCTATATAATCACTGGTTTAGATGTAGAATAGAAGACTGTATTCCTGTTTTATTGGACTGCACAAGCGTTCAGACTTAGGGGCTGAAGCAGGATGGAGCATACGCCAGTTTGTGTAGCGCAGTGTGAGAGGATGGGCCGCCTATGCCACCCTGTCTGTTGTTGGGAACCGGCTGGGCTTACCTTGCCACCGTTCCTTTACGTTATCCCAAATGCACCCTCTTGCCGCAGTAGGAGGGGCTCACAATGCTGCCATCACCGAGCTCCTTCTACGGCGCTCAGATCCACGTTCCTTCTGGATAGCTGTCACTGGTAGTGTACTCCTGTGCTGGTACATTTGGGCTGGTAAGTCCGGACCTCTTACTATGGATCCGGGTCGCTGTGGATGGATCCTCCCTGGCCTATCACACTGACCAGAGCTGCAGGTAGCAGGCAGAGCGGTGGTACTGGAGAGCTGGGTCCAAACTCAGACAACCGGAGAACGGATTAGATTTTAGGGTCTAATCGGCAGGTCACAGGATTACAGCGATATTGAAGAAGTTGTCAAGCAGGGTTTTGAAGCAGAGTGATGTTTATTGCTCAAGTATCCTGACAAGGACAGTTCTACTGATGGAACATCAGAAGGATACATTTCAGTGTACAAGTCAGTGCATTTTATACAGATGTGGACAGAGGCTAATTTTTTGAATCAGGATGTAACCCCGTTTACCAAAACATGGATTTACATGCATTGCAAAGCCACTACTAATATTTACACTTAGCTATGAAATTCTTAAAAACCTTGCTGTGATTTCCTGGATCTTATTTCAGAGGCAGGAGACCCACTAGCAAGTCAAAAGGTCTGACTGGCATGAATACTTCAGACAGTCGCCGAATACGCATTCCCACAGAACAACAAAAAAAACCAAAAACAAGCCAGTTCCCCACATCACAGTACACCAAAGACTTGGTAAACAAAGGCTCATTGTATCAGATATATACATCAGATATAATGCATTTCCTCTAGGAAGGCTAAACAGAAAAAAACCCATTTTCTACCCTGGTCTCAGAAATAACGATTTCATATCTCAAAATATATACAATATTAAAAATAAGAGCATTGCCAATTTATATAAATAAGAGGCCTGTGCTATTTCCTTTAAATAAATTGATACCAAAAGTTATTTATTAGTGATCCAGTCACACGCAGCTTTCGAGATAATCACGGGGCACAGTACGGACATGTATGTTACATTGTGAACCAATGCAGACTCAGAAAAAGATGTAAATACCCATTTATTTGCGGGTGGGTAATGGCAGGTGTAAATAGTGAATAATGATGATAATGCCGATCTGCGGAAAAAGTGACTTATAATTGGCTGATGGCGATTACCGAAGGTTATTGGTGCTTTCTTCGTCGCTCGGGCCTTTTATGCTTTTAGTGAGCAAAAAAAATTTTTTATTTTAATTACATGATACAGGAATTTGTTTCTTCTGTATCAGAGAGTTTTTACGTATGTCTTATTTAACGCAAATTACGCCCAGTTTACAGCCAATTCTGCATCAGCGCCTTAAAACGCATTGCTGCACTTCTAACATTTGTCCTTATTACCGGGGGAAAAAAATCAGATCTCTTTTATGGCCAAAAACTGACTTTTGTGACAAATCCCACTAAAATCGACATTTTATGTAATTAGATACGGGACATCTCAATGTATCGTAGTACCAAAAAACTAGATAAGTGTATTCAAAGTGCTTAATATTAGTAAAATATTGTCACTTCAAGGTACCCAAAATTCATTACTCTTTGATGCATGTAAGTTTTCACTTATTCTTTCCAGACTTAACTCAAACAATTAAGAAATACACTGAATCAGCATAATACGGTCTAGCATTCTGATAAATGCAGAACAGTAATACCGCTGACCTATCCAATATCTGATGACTACCGTCAGACTTATTGAAAAATAATTAGTCCCAATTAATGACTGTGGAACTAAGATATACTGCAAGGAAACTCACTCGCAAAGGTCCTCAGGACATATTGAAAGGACTATACAGAGATATTGATTTTCAATCTGATTGCGAATGGTTGGATAGTTTGTAGTTTAGCAAAAGTTTAAAGATGATAGAAATGTACCTGACCTACGTGTTTTGAAAACCTGAGACTTTTTCAGAGGGTAGGGGAATAATGATCTGTTCTGTAGACGCGATGGAGAAAGAATTGAATAGAGGACACATGCAATCAAAAATACTTCCAGTGATGGGTTAGTGGTCGATACCGTACCTGTAGTTCATGCTCAGTCACCTCTCTTGCTCTTCATGACTCAGTGAGCTATGTTTGTGATACATGTAGCAAAAGAACAAGTGGCTTCTTGTGAGTCGGGATTTTGTTGCTTAATCTATCTGCAATAGAGACGTAACATTATAATCATTTTTGGAAAATGATTTAATACTCTTCTTTTTTCCGTTGCAAATATATCTACTGATAGATCTGGATTATTAGCTCATGGGAAATCCCTTATTTGATATCACTGAAACATGAGGCATGGAGTAACATAGGAAATAGGCTGTAAGACTGTGGCAAAGAACATCAGGGAGTAAATGCATCAAGCTGCGAGTTTCCAGCGGGTTTGAAAAGTGGAGATGTTGCCTATAGCAACCAATCAGATTCTAGCTGTCCTTTTGTGAATGTACTAAATAAATGATTACTAGAATCTGATTGGTTGCTATAGGCAACATCTCCACTTTTTGAATATGGGGCCATATACAATGTACAACCCTTTCTAAAGTACATTGTGCATGGCCCCATAGTTACCTTACTCCCTTAAGAGCAGCGTGAACAGCGTAAGCGAGGTCAGTGACGTCATCCAGTGCAACCGCCGTCTTCTGTATTCGGGGATTGATTGGTTGAAGTCGCTTCAGTGAAGAGTCGCGATGGATTCTCGTCGTGGCACCAGCCAGCCGGACTCCAGATGTCATGGTAAGTGTTGTCAGTGTAGTCAGCACTGATCTTCCGTACTCCACCCATTTAAACATGTGCTCATCTCGCCCTTTTAGAAAAGCGTCTCTTGATACAACCACCCGCTCCAACTACTGCCATCTTTCTCTCCTCCTCTTTGCCTAAAAACTACTTGAGCAACTTGTGTACAGACACCTGTCTCACTTCCTCTGCTCCCACTCCCATCCTCACTCTCTGGAATCGAGTTACTGTCCTCAGAATTCCACTGACTCTGCCTCCGCAAAAGTGATTGACAATTTACCTGCAGTAGGAACGCCGAACGCAAATTGCTCGCAACTTGCAGTTAAAAACAAAAGAGTATGGAACTCGTACGTATTTCCATCTGTATTCAAATCCAATCAAATCTGGGTGTAAGAACGGTCTGCCTAAATGTCATGTGCCGCATGTTAACGGATACCACAGAGTGCAATATACGCACATGCATATGTGCAATAGAAGGTCACATCAGAACGCATACAATTATAATATAAAATAAATGAATAATGCTAAACAGTATATTCATTTTTAAAAATATGGTTGGTAATAAAAAAATATACATAAAGTTGTTCTTAATCTTTACTGTACATACAAGAGTTCTTAAATTCTCTCTTATTTGCATATACATGTTCTGTGCAATCTAGTGGCACGCATACGTGTAGTTTTTAAAACAAAGACTATTCCGTGTCAGTCATCACTATCAGTCAGCACTGACACCTACCCTGTAGTGGGTGTACAGGATACGGCTGGAACAAGTGTACGTACGAGATTGGGATATGAACTGCACGCAATTGCACTCATTGGCATAAGTTCTGTTTCTGAGCGTTCGCAGAGTTAATTCACGCAAGGTACAGCCCACAAACAGGTTAATGATACAAATGTGCGATGTTAAAATCAAAAGAAAAACTTTCATCCATCCCTGGCATGGTGCTGGGCCTGTGAGCTCGCAATCTTCTGCTGTGATCAGCGCATCCATTGTCAGCAATGTTGTGACTTTTCAGGTGCTTTACTTAACTTGAAGCAAGACGAGCGATGCAGGGGTTAACCTCCTGACTGCCTCCAGTAATGCTATTTTAATGCAGGACCTCAGGTCGGTCTATGTCTCAGGTTCAGGAATAAAAGCCCTGTATACTGCCTCTAGCAATCTCTGGATGCACTTTACAGTCACCGCAGCACTGCTGTCATTAGGCAGAGCTGCTTCTATCATCAAAGCTGACATAGAAGGATGCCTAGTGGTTCCTAGCCCCTGGCTATATACTGGTCTAACCCCCTACAACGGCTGACCAGTGGGAAAACAATTCCTCTCTTTATAGGCTGTGAGTACCTACACCAATGCAAAGTCAAGAATGGGATTTCAGAGGGGGGAGGGCTGTAACATAAATGAAAAAAGTGTGATACAATGATAGAAATCATTAGGGAACACATAACATTCCTCTGTACATTTCCATCCTCAGTTGATGTCAGATGCCCATCATATCTTTGTAACTTACCATACTATATTCTCTGCAGACTACAGTGTAAATTAGATGTACAGTTTATAGTTTAAGTAGATGGGATAATAATAGGTTTTTTTAAATAAAAAAAAATGCATTTCTAACTTTATTGTTCATGGACAAAAATGTGCTTCCGCGACGTAAACACCTCAGCGGAATGAATTGTCTGCTAACATGTGGCGTTCCCGAGCTTTGCTGGCAATTCACAAACATTTAGAACAAAACAGATAATAATTGTCAACTTTATTTAACTTCCCTCCAGAAGGGAGAAGGGGAGGACAAGTGGGAACCGTGGCAGGGGAGTGAGGTGGCAAGCTGGATCATTTGGCCACACCCCCTGCGATGCAAAGCCGCGACTGCATCTGTGTTCCACGAGGGGGGGTGGGGCAGAGCCAAAATAACACTATTCACCCCAAATCGCATCATTGACACCCCCAGTACCATCAGTTTCTTTGGAATGTGGGCAAGTTGGAGGAGGGTGGCCTGCTCTCTCTGAAGTTTGGCAGAACTACCCAAAATACGTGAGTCTCACGAATATTCTGGGAGAGTTGCTACAGACTGATTCAAACAATAGCCTAGATGTGTTTAGGAACAGACACCATGGGGTATATCATAGGCAAACCGAGAGGGGGTTTCCGAGTGCCTGGAAACCCCCTCCACACCTGGGGCACTGTATAATTGAGGTGGCTGGACCCTGACCCTACTTCACAGAGCTCTGCTTGAAAAGGGAGAGCTTCATGCACCTAACAGTAGTGCACGCAGCATTGCCCATGTATATTATGGGGATAGGAAGAGTTGGAGAGCAGCCAAGCACTGTCTAAAATTATAGCCACGCCCCCGTGCATGCTTGTCACGCCCACTGGCGGCGTGGTGTGGAAACCCCCCTCTACAAATCCTGTGTTTGCCCCTGTATATTTACTAAACTGCCGGTTTGAAAAAGTGGAGATGTTGCCTATAGCAACCAATCAGATTCTAGTTGTTTATTTAGTACATTCTACAAAATGATAGCTAGAATCTGATTGGTTCCTATAGGCAACATCTCCATTTTTCAAACCCGCAGTTTAGTAAATATACCCCCATGTCTTCTTGATCTCAAAACCGAGAGTAGAAAATGATTATATTGTGGATTAAGCCGCTCAGTATGACGTCACTCAGAGCCAATGTGTTGACTTCTATTTCCTGAAGACAATTTCCTTCTATAACAAGACCGTATTTCACTTACCTTTCATCTCCTTTTCCCCATCCCAATAGAACATCCATACAAATAGGTGTTGTATTGTGTGACAATTGATGTTTCCAAGTCTCCAGGTCTCTTATTGTTGTTAATGTGAACTACAAGGAAAGAAACATGTTCTAATCTCTTTTCTGCACTGTTTTGAAAGGAACGGTCAGACATACGTGCTTGGAGAAAAGACGGGAACATGCATTACTATGTTTTATTTCCCAGAGGCCAAGTGTGAACTTTAAATGCAATTTTACATAAAGTTATAAAGTTAAATTAGCAATTGTGTTACATTATGCAACTTAATAAAAGGGCAAATCAACAAATAATTCTAAAGCTTAGAATTTAAGTCAGAACTTTAAATATTAGAGTCCTCTGTCTTTAGGAGGCGATTTTCTTATTTTTCTTTGCACACCGAGGGGTAAATGTATGAACGTGCGGGTTCTTCAGCACCCACGTGTTCAGCGTGTTCGGTGATTAAATTTCAAGCGGCGCTGCATTGTAAAGGTTTCCCTTTACAATGCAGCGCCGCTTGAAATTTAATCGCCGAACACGCTGAACATGCGGGTGTTGAAGAACCCGCACGTTCATACATTTACCCCCAAATATGTTCTGCTATGATACTAAGAACCTAGATGATGTTTTAGAGATATCCTCACAGGTAGGTGGATTTTATTTTGTTGCGAGCAAAAAATGTTTGCATGCAAACTTTAAGTGAGAGCAGCTTTAAAATATAACAAATACTAATTTAAACTAGTATGGCCAAATAATTACACGGTGTTGATATATTTATGCTAGTATAGCTATGTTCCTTCAATGTTAGCAATATATTATGTAACACATCCCTGGATTGTATTTATTGGCTATATGTAAATGATTATCTGTATGTCATGCAGGGGCAAACGCAGGACTTGTAGAGGGGGGTTTCCACACCACGCCACCAGTGGGCATGACCAGCATACATGGGGGCGTGGCTATAATATTAGACAGTGCTTGGCTGGTCTCCAACTCTTGCTATCCCCATAATCTACATGGGCAATGCTGCGTGCACTACTGTTAGGTGCACGCAGCTCTCCCTTTTCAAGCAGAGCTCTGTGAAGCGGGGGCAGGGTCCAGCCACCTCAATTATAAAGTGCCCCAGGCTTGGAGAGGGGTTTCCAGGCACTAAGACCCCCCTCGGTTTGACTATGTCATGAGAAGAGAAGGGCATGAGAAGTATTTTAACCAACACTCTTTAGACCTCCCCATGGGCAGATTGTATTTCTGTGAAGAACTAGCTAAAGCAGCAGTGTCATCGAGTCTTAGATGTGCTTGGTTAATGGAGTGTCCCCCAGACAACAGAAGCTAAAGGTTGTCACTATGCTTCGTAAGCTGGGTGCACACCTATACTATTAATGCGGAGATCACATGATTCATGACCATTTGATCAGATATAGCAAGAGTGCGTACACTCCCATGATCCTGTTTTATCGTACCAAAGCGCAACGCATCCGTTCATTTGGTTTTAAAAATTTGCTAAAAGTCACGATCGACAATAGAACAATGTCTGGGTAAATGTGAAAGCGTGTACGCACTCACGACCGTCTGTCCAACACTACTGCCCATAGTTCCTCCAACAAATTGCAGAAGGGTAGTCAGGTATTTGTGGAGTGTGCAGAGCCACCATCTTTTCAGCTGATGGCTATGACAGATGAAGAGCACAGATCTGAAGGTAAATCTTGTAAAACATGAATAGTGTGTACACATGAATCGCCACGCGGATCGGGACCTTTTTTTTTTTTGTCTTTGGTAAAATCGTTAAAGATGTCACATCGGGAACAATAATATAATATAAGTACGTTTCACTCCCTAACAATCCCCCTTGCTATCAACTATACATAAAGGTTAGCTAACCTCTCTTGGTTTGGTTTGCCAAACTGATCGAACATTCCCCCAAAAGCTCTTTTTCCAGTTGAACGTATTGCAGCTAGTCGAACTCTAGTGCCGGATAGGGTCATAATACAGACAACGGCCTTGGAGTATAACAGAGCTCGATGTTGCTAATGGCTGCTAGTTGTGCTCATGAAACTATATTTAAATGCAGATTGAAACTGGCACAATCATACATGATAACAGAGCTAACAATGGGTTTTGATTTGAACCACAGAAATCTGAAGCTCGTCACGGGTGAATTTGGGACATAATCACTTTTGTTTTACTCTATCAGGAAAGAGTCTCTATTCCTTATTCTCTCTTTATTAATTTTTACCTTCTGATTATTTAAAATACTGTTGCTTTGAACGCAACAGCTCAAAATGATTACTGACCCTTAGGGGGGGGGTCTTCAATTGACCGGAACTTTTTTTTTTCCCCCACAGCGTTAAAAAAAAAAATCCCCCGCGGGTTTTTAGCTGCTATAGCGACCGTTTTTACTTAGCACAGCGTTAAAACTCGTGCAATTCGATTGAAGAAGAGAGAACGCTGCCCCAGCGCGTTAATCATTGGAGTTTTTAGGGTAGTGAAGGGGAGTGTTTAACGCGGTCATGTATAACACAAAGAAAGGACTGGCAGACATTTACATATATTAGATTGCATTACACAACCATTCTAGTTGATAATATCTACATTACAGTACTTTCTTTAACATATTTTTTGTTTCACTATTTTTTTACTATAGAATCATCTATACCATGTCAAAACACATTAGTACATACATATATGTACCAAAAACATACATAAATATATTAAATTAGTGATTTTAATTTTAATTTTTTTATGGTTTTTTTTTTTTGTTTCATTATTTTTTTACAAGAAAATCAACTTTCACATGTTATGCATTACTGATAAACATAGTTTATCTTTTTTTTTTTCATTATTACATGATTTCAAATAGTTTTCTTAGCTTTTTTATTTTTATCACACCCCAAAGAGGTGCGAGATAAAACAGCATATTGGCCTGTTTAACGTGCCTCATTATAAAACAATTGAATAGTTTTTAACGCGGCTGCCTCTCACCCACCCTATACTTTCAATAGGCCTTCTACTGGAGCGCGAGAGGACCGCTTCATGATAAAAAACGGAGCGTTAAAAATGGAATTGAATCGCGGGTAAAGTTAACCCGCTCGAAAATGACAAAAAAATGCGTTAAAATGGATTAACCTGGTGTTAAAAAATATCTCCCAGTCAGTTGAATTCCCCCCTTAGTTTGGACCCCAAAATCTATTCCCTCCTCTATAACTATGCAGAGTGTCACTCCAAAAACATTTAGTTTATCATTTTTATGCGCACGTTTTTCCCCAATGCAGCAGAGCAGATATATAAGTTGTTTGTTTACCTGGATCTCAGAATGCATACTACAATAATTTGTGATACTTATCTTTCTGCTGACATTGTAGAATATATACAAGAGACTCTCACTAACCTTTCGTCAGAGAACATAATAAAGAACTAATTTGAACTTCTGAAGATAGAAGATGCTCCTTATTTAGCCTCTGCAGGGAGCCGTTTGAAACACTGTATCGATGCAGTTTTCATAATTGGTTACGGCTGTAGCTGCTGGAGCATGCTGGGAATTGTAGTTCATCAATCGCAGAGACAAATGTTTTACTACCTCTTCTTCTAGAACGATGGGATGGCTATTTTCTTACTGGCTCTCTCTGTGTGGTGCGTTGAATTATGCACCTTTTTCATAAAATGATTAAAAGCTTTAATTGGTATGGATGAAAGATTTACATAATAGTTAACATCATATCTTGCAATTGCTAAATACTATTAACCTCATTGCACCGGTTATTCTTTTTCTCTTGAGTACAATTTAAAATCCGTGTTCTCACACTGCGCTATCCCCACCTTTCTTCACTGATCCCTATATAATGGCCCAAAATTATTCACGCTGATCTGCCATTGGCCGACACTAATTATTTGCCGTTACACCACTTCCCACTCCCACCTCCAAGACTTCTCCCAAACTGCACCCAGAGTCTGGAATGCACTGTTCCTTTAAACAACACACTCCTATCCCCTTTAACAAATATCCATGCAGTGATGTTGCTGCAGTTATCCAACCAGGGGGTAAATGTATTAATGTCCGGATTCTTCAACTACGGCGTGTTCAGCATCTTCGGCGATTAAATTTATAGCGGCGCTGCATTGTAAAGGGAAACTTCCCTTTACAATGCAGCGTCGCTTTAAATTTAATCGCCGAAGATTCTGAACACGCCGGAGTTGAAGAATCCGGACATTAATACATTTACCCCCAGATGTTGCCAATCTTTCAACACATTATTTACCCTTTAGATGCATTTTGGGTACAGGTCTCAATACCTGCAGGGACATCGAGGGGCACCACTGACATTTCGCAATCAGTGGGTGAAAGAATTTTGCCAACGAATCACAAAGAGTGAATGTTCCCAGGAAGAGTTTAATATTCAATGAAAATATTATGTACCCTATGGCTCCGACAGAGGCTGCAAACTGCAATGGGCACCTTCCTTACGTCTATGTTTTCACTCTGGTACATTTCTATTGTAAGTATGTGCTGCTTGGCGGAGAAGCGTAGCTGCCAATTGTCCTTAATTTCCATGGACAGTCGCATGTGTTGTTTCAGGAAACATTCCTGATATTTTACAGCAATTGCACAGCACACTTCTTCTTTGCACATTGGAGGCAATGAATTATCCTCTACATTTCTATATGTTGAAAAATACACAAAAACTATTAAAACCAAATTACCTATATCATCATCACCATTTATTTATATAGCGCCACTAATTCCGCTGCGCTGTACAGATAACTCACTCACATCAGTCCCTGCCCCATTGGGGCTTACAGTTTAAATTCCCTAACATACACACACACATACACACACATAGAACAGAGTCAATTTGTTAGCTGCCAATTAACCTATCAGTATGTTTTTGGAGTGTGGGAGGAAACCGGAGCACCCGGAGGAAACCCACGCAAACACGGGGAGAACATACAAACTCCTCACAGATAAGGCCATGGTTGGGAATTGATTTCATGACCCCAGTGCTGTAAGGCAGAAGTGCTAACCACTAAGCCACCGTGCTGCCTGCATAATTGAGCTACAAACATAAATAATTAGAATGGTACAGTACCACATGTGATGTATGTATATGCACCTACTGAGCACCAATGTGCCTCTGTAAGTGATTTTAAAACATTGTTAACTTCTACAGAAATAAATAGAAACAGATACTACCTGCCTGAGTCATTAAGGAAAGTAAAACAAAAAAAAAATGAGTAACTTTGCATCTTGGCAAAACCATGTTACATTGAGGGGGGTAAATTTAAAATGTGTGGACAGATTTATAGTTGGGCTACAACATGTCCTAGTTCAAATGTAAATTTCCGTGTAAAAATAAAGCTAACAAGTATGTGTGTGCTACATGAAAAAGCAGCCAGTATTTTCCTTACATGCAAAAAAAATAATCTAATTTGCACCCATTTGCGTTGTAACATGTGTTGTCCAGGAGCAAAGTTACTCCATTTTTTTGCTTTACTTTCCTTAATGACTCAGGCCCTGTATCTATGGCTAAATGCCAGTTATCTGGATAATGACCTATATGGTTTTTCTGTAGTTCTGTAGCAAGAAACCCAGTTCTCTAATGTTGCAGCTCCCTGAGAATTGGAGAGTCGAACCTCCTTCAGTTGAATCACCCATGGGTGGGGCCAAATTGAACTCCAATCCAATCACTGGGCATCTGTTTAAGTACCTTGGTTTGCGCCTACCTGCAACATCATTTTTGCAGATGTGGATTTTTCAGGACCACCTTCTCAGCTCATTTAAATATCTTGTTCCCTAAAAATCTAAGCTAATTGTTGCAGTTTTCGCACATGGTGTTCCTAGCCCGCAGCAAGAAGAAATGCCTACTCCCCCCATTCAGGTCCCCCCAAAAGATTTGCACATTCCAAAAATGTGTTGTTCTGTATATCTATCAATACAGTTGTGTGACATCATTTTTATATATAACTATGTTCTGCGGGTCAGCTTCGTAAATTATATATAGACATTTTTTTCATTAAGGGGAAATCCGCATTGCATCCGTTTTAATCAAAGGTCCTGTAATATCACAGCAAGTTTAACAAGGGATTTTACATCTCTTTATAATTTACAGTTTAATTTTAAAATCCTTCATTCTATTTTTTTTTTTTCCTTTCTTCTTTGAGTTAATCAAATTCTCCCTAAGTCTTCATGCATAAATGTAATCTAATGAAAGAAGGGGATGAAAACTTTTTTTATGAAAAGTTTTAGATTTTTCATACAAAGAAAATTCACAATTCTTGATCCTTGTTCTTAAAGGATAACCCACCTTTAATAAAGCCCTATGGGTCGGAATAGTTAAGTCACGTAAATACATAAATACGTACGTCCGTATTCAGCAAGGAGTCTAGGTGCTAGATTTACTAAGCTGGGGGTTTGAAAAAGTGGGGATGTTGCCTATAGCAACCAATCAGATTCTAGCTGTCATTTTGTAGAAAGCACTAAATAAATGAAAGCTAGAATCGGATTGGTTGCTATAGGCAACATCCCCACTTTTTCAAACTTGCAGCTTAGTAAATCTAGCCCTAGGTCTGCTCTACTACACAGACACTGCAGGATACGGCCAATACACATGAGGAATGTAAATTCACAATAGAAAGCACAGAGAAAAAAAAACTATTCAATTGATGCCACCAGTTAATAATATAGGGGTATATTTACTAAACTGCGGGTTTGAAAAAGTAGAGATGTTGCCTATACCAAGTTTCTCAAGTTAAGATCCTTAATGAATCAGGCCCTAGAATCTGATTGGTTGCTTTAGGCAACATCTCCACTTTTCCAAACCCGCAGTTTATTAAATCTAGCCCATAGTGTTTAATGGAAATACAAAAACAAATTGTTTTTTTATTCCTTTATTTCCACTGTACATAAAAAACATTTTTAAAGTTGCTCCTGAGTACAAACACATGTACTAGCATGCGTACTCAGTCGTCATCACCAGTGTTCGGCACTTAGACTATACCTGTAGCTGGAGCAAGAGATAAAGCTGAGAGACGCCCAGAGCTTGCATCGGACGCGGGCTTGGTGCGCACTTACTGCACATTGATTATAGACCCTCCCCCGCCCCATTCGATCCTAGAAATTGTAGGCTGTTGTAAGTGTCCTTTGTGCTCAAAGATGAAATGGAAGTTGCAGCACTCTGTGGTATATGGTCCGGGACTGGGCATGTGCAGAGTAATTATGCACAATTTATGAAAAAAAACGCCCGTTGCGCTCCTTAATGAATCAGGCCCATTAATCTATAATCCTTATAATACGTGGAACGTCTTACTTAGTGGAAAGCTAATAGCTGCCATCCTACTCAATGTTTAGCATACCTTCCAAAGATCAAATCAGAACTTACATCAAAGGGGGTGTGGTCAGACACCTGGGGGTGTGCCTAGTACTTCTAAAGTGCTAGGCGGCTCCTTAACTTACTCCCCTCAAAAGTCTCTTTGATTCTCACCGCTGTTCGGCTAAGCAGAGCACTGAAAGGGGACATATCTCCCCACATTCCGGCCAGATTAGGACAAAGCTATCCTGACCTCAAACCAGGAGTGTCCCGCCTACATTGGGAGGTATGGTTTAGTATTGTTTCCAAATAAAGTCATTTTCAAAGCTGGACAATGAAATCTGCGGACTGGCCAACAGGCGCCTTTAACTTTATATACCTGGCATTACTGGGTAAACTCCCAGCATGAATATTATTTATGTTAGGGGCTTAAATGTATTCATTTCACTCTTGTGCTAGGAATTTACAGGTTGCATTTCTTGTAAAAGAGATAGGTAGGCTTCTTTATTAATTAGGATGCTTATATTAATAACATTTTATAAATGTGGCATTATCTTTCAAAGAGGTTCACAATTTTTTTTTAATTATTAACAACCATGATCATGATCATCAACATCATCATCATCATGATCATCATCGTCCTCATCATGATCATCATCGTCATCATTATTATCACCATCATGATCATGATCATCATCATCATCATTATTATCACCATCATAATTATCATCATCACCATCATGATCATCAACATCATCATCATCATCATCATCATGATCATCAACATCATCATTATCATCATCATCATCCTGATCACCATCATGATCATCAACATCATCATCATCACCATCATGATCATCAACATCATCATCGTCATCATCATTATCACCATCATGATCATCATGATCATGATCATCATCATTATCACCATCATGATCATCAACATCATCATCGTCATCATCATCATCATGATCATCAACATCATCATCATCATCCTCCTGATCACCATCATGATCATCATTATCATCATGATCACCATCATGATCATAGGTGTAGTACCTTTTTACGGTACTGACTACCCCGACAGAAGACATGAAGACACGAGGACTCCGACTGAAGAGGAGGGCGACCTGCCAAAAGAAGCACTTTCCGGAATGTAGATGTCTTCAGATGATGACTCGCTGTCTTGCCGGCTCCTGAAAATGACGTCATCCTGAAGCGCGAAAACCCTTTAAGGTGGCGATGGCCGGAGCTGCCTCTCATTTATGACAAGTAAGTACTGTTTTAGGGGTTAGGGGTGTTAGGGTTATTAGGGTTAAGATTAGGGTTAATTATGATGACGATGATCATCATTGTCATCATAATCATCGTCATCATGAAAATCACCATCATAATCACCATCACTATCAAGACCATCATCGTCATCATCATCGTCATCATCATGATCATCCTCGCCATCATCATCATCATCATTATGGTAAGCATGATCATCATCATCATCATGATCATCATCATTATCATCATCGTCATCATCATGATCATCGTAATCATGATCATCACTATCAAAATCATCATCATGAACATCCCCATCATCATGAACATCATCATCATCATCATCATTATGATCATCATCATCAAGATCATCATGATCGTCATGATTGTCATTGTCATCATCATTATGATCATCATGATCATCATTGTCATCATCATGATCATCACTATCAAAATCATCACCATGATCATGAACATCACCATCATCATGAACATCATCATCATCATCATCATTATGATCATCATGATCATCATCATCAAGATCATTATGATCATCATCATCATTATAATGATCATCATTGTCATCGTCATCATCATGATTATCATTGTAATCATCAGGATCATCACTATCAAAATCATCATCATGATCATAACCATCACCATCATCATGATCATCATCATCATCGTCATCCACATGATCATCATCGTAATCATCATAATCATCATCGTCATCATTATGATCATCATGATCATCATCATCACCCTTGCTGGAGCACATTGTAACAGATTCCACAGGTGGTCCTAATTATGTCATGTGATCCGGAAAACCTGCACCGTTGGGGAGCCCTGAGGACTGGGTTTGGGAAAACCTGCTATAGCACATTATATTGTATGAGTGGTGTAACTACATATATACATGGCTGTGAAAGATACCCTTATCTGTGTCACTCTGACATCACTAGCTATTAAAGATAATAATATATGTTTCTACGATGGACATCTTAGGACATACCTCATTCATGCCAGAAAAAGTCGCAGCTAGGATATTTCAGATTTGCTCCTGTTTACTTATTTGTTCGCAGTGTTCAGCAATAATTACAGCCTGTCTGTTCCATCTCTCTGTTTTTCTATCAGATTTACCTCAGCCAGACATTACACTGATCACAATACACCCAGCACTATCTCCCTACCTGGCACCAATCCAGTCCCTCCCTCCTGCAGCAGCCTGTCACTAAATCCACACACAAGACACAGCTGTGTTATTGGATAGACGCCTACTTTTCTCACATTAAAAAAGAAAATATATAACTCAACAAAAAAAAAACAAGTCTACTAAAACATAATTTAATGCATTGATAATTAAAATAGTAAAATGTTTTAATTTCTATGTCAAGAACTGCTACTTATTTATTATAAGGAAGAATTCATTTCTCACTGTGAAATATGTGGATTATATAAGCTTGGATTGCATGAGCTTCTTTGTGACTTGTACTATTCTTATTGCTCATAGTAAGGGGTAGACTTTCTCACATATAACCAAAACCTGGGATTCGGTCAAATGTTGTAAGTACAACATATTGCACAGAAAATATATTTACTATCTTGAAAAAAAATGAAGTTACAGTCCTACTGTTTGCAAACTTAGGGGTAGCGTTATCTTGGGGGCTAAAAATTGAATGTGGAGTTGAGTTGGGGAGAAGGGCTGTTTGTTAAATGTGAATGGTATTCAGTTAATGTTGGGGCAGGTGGGGAGGAGAATGTGCCTAATTGTTAACTGTGAATACTGATGTGTGAGCTTGTTAGGGGGAAATTGGTCTATTTATTAAATGTGAATGCTATTTATTTAATGTTGGACATTTTTTTAGTGGTGATGAGGGCATAGGGTTGTTTATTCTATATGAATTCTTTAAATTTAGTGTTGGGGCTAAATGCAGGGAGAGATACTTAATTATTAAATGTGAGTGCTGATGTAAAGTTGGGACTGGGTGAGTGAGGGAGGGCTAGTGTGTTCACTCATTGATCGGCTTTCCATGTTTTAATGCTTTAAATTTAATTTTGGGGCTAGTTGCAGAGAGAGATGCCTAATTATTAAATGTGAGTGCTGATGTAAAGTTGGGACTGGGTGAGTGAGGGTTATATAGGTTTTCTAAACAGGACTATAAAAATGTCAGGATTCAGAAAATCCACAACTGAGCTTCAGATATCCGCAGCAGGTAATAAATGCTACGAGGAAACGTAAGAGAGAACAGTATGCCAAGAGTCCTGATTCTGGCGGGGCAATTCCAATTTGTTGGACTGCCTGCTCAACCAGTAACTTGCAATGGACCCCTTAAAGGGACAAACCTTGCAAATCACCTACATCACACACTTATTATTAAGACCGGCTACGGATATCTTAAGCTCAGTTGCGGATTTTCTTGATCTTGAAATGTTTCAATTCCTGTTTAGAAAACCTATAGATTCATAAAATATGGAAAGCCGAGCAAGGAGTGAACACTCTAGCCCTCCCTCACTCCAACCAGCCCCAACTTTGCGGAGGTAAACCGTGAGGAGCAGTCCTACTTATTTATTCACTCAAGACTAATTATCTTTCACTCTCCCCCCTTTCTTTTCTACATCATTTTCTTTTGCTTGCTATTTTTTTCCTGTTAGCTATCTCCTTCTGGTGTAAGCACTGAGGGTGGCCTAAGCAGCAACGTCCAACTTGGAAGGGCGCCTCCAACTCCTACCTGTCAAAGTAAGAAGCAGTGAGGCACTGATTCCGAGGCTCCTCAGACTGAGAATTTGGTGCACAGAGGTGTCCCCCAAGAGCAGAGAGTTGACAAGCACCTCCATGTGTGTTGGGAGGACTATCCAAGAATACAGATGCCAAAACCAAGACATTGGCATTGGGTTTGCTTTGAAGTGACCTCCAGCTAGTGGCTTAGTGACAGATATGTCTCAGTTTTACATAATCACTATGCTTACTTCGTACACTTGCCACCCAATATGCCTCGGTTTATATATAGTTCACCAAATAAGGCTCCATATTTATATTTGTCACAAGATACAGTATACCTGGAATTTGTATATTTGACAGCGTATATAGGTGCCACCAGGTAAGTTTTGTATACTTGCCACCAATGCAGTTGTATGCCGATCCCTCAGTCCATAATTAATGTATGCTCTGACTGAAGGACTATATCGGGAGCAGGACCCGGCTCCCATGATATCTACAGTAACTCTGAAAGCCAAAGTGTTCCACCCTTTGGCAGACAAAATCTGTAGACACTGTACCTATGTTTAATGATCACCCTCAAAATGCAGTCAGAAGAGTGAGTTAGGATTTTCTGGATAATGTCAATGTTATCCATATCCAGACACAGTCCATTTTGTACTACACAGTCCTTTGAGTTCCTCTCGCATCTGGTGGATAGTTGCTGGGTCCATAAAGCATGGCAGTGGACTGGCATCCGTAGAAATACATATACAGGCACTATATGTTGATACACATTAAAACATCCCTAGAACGAAGATTCTAAGAGCGAAATAGTGAATTTAAATTGCAATCCTATAATAAAGTGATTGGAGATGATTATTTGTTTCATGAAATGTTTGGCTGTTTTTGGCCCCAAAAGTCAGACACATCATTAGGCTGAAGTCTGTGATTTAGAATATTACTGTACTTTCCTGCAAACAAACTATTGACATTTTCGTTGCAGCTACAAATGATGAAGAAAGGATTAAAGAGATTTGGCAAGGAACCCGCATGATAAATGACAGCGGCGATGCTGTGCCTCACAGTATACATGTATATGTTTAATCTTGATGAAAACCCTAATTCATTCTCTTTTTATAGTTTTAATAAATAATCTGCTCAAGCCCCAGGGCCGGCAGCCTGACCTAATTTACCAAGACTGCTTTTAAAGCCAAGTGATTCCAAGAGTAATTGTTACATCGACTCTCTGATATTGTGATTATTGTCTTGTCTAAAGGGAGAATAGATGTTTGCCGTATGTTATGACCGTTTCACGTGGTTTTTCCACAAAATAAAACCATGCGAGTAGAAGCATCAAATTGATCCTTTATGCATTTTTAAAGTGGAAACATTGTCCATTTTTAAATGGTTGTCTGCATCAATCTACACTTTAATAATATCATATCAAAATGATCGGTACCACTCAATATTACGAATACACAAACTCACACACTAAGGTGTTGATACACCACTTAACCACAATAGCTGCCTAAATGCATGACGAATGCGCAAATTTCAACATAAAAGTGTTGATGCAGATTGGGTCTTGTATGAAAACTTTCTGCACATGCCCAGAAAGTGTCCTCATTATAGGCGCACCCCTGCTAAAGTCCCCAGGACAGTCCTGACATTTACTGCTGATAACTCCAGATAGTGTTATCTCACCATTCTGATTGTGTATGCATCTGGATTAACAGAATTAGCAGGTTCATAAATATGTATATCCAGTGTCCTTAATTATGTATATCCAGAATACTGTAACATGCCCAAAAACTCAGCCTAGAAATGGAAGCTATGTGACAAACTACATCCTCCAGAATCCTTTGCACCTTGGAAAGGGACTATCTGATAACTTCAGCACATTAAATAGTTTTGAGCTTGGTAAGAAGATCCCTAGAAAAGTAAAAGATTGTTGGATAAGAAGATAAAAGACGCAGCCTGGATTGTAGTGTATGAGACTGAGATATCACGAGGTATGTACGTAATCCATGTCATGTTGACTTTTAATCAAAGGGGGAGCTACCCATATCTGCTCTGCTGCATTTGGCAAAACTTGGAATATATATATATATATATATATATATATATATATATATATATATATATATATATATATATCTTGTGAGAAAGTACAGCATTCACAGGAATTGGACACAGGTATGCTGAACCACTTAACTGTTTATTAGCAGTTGTCAGTATGGTAAACAGCTCCAGCAATGGTACAGCAGTCATCCAGAAACAGTAACACAAAAATCCTCACCACCTACATCTGGCTAGACATAACTTCCCTGTCTGCAAGCCGGCCACTTACTGGCATCGGTGGTCCCACCCACACATACAGACAGTGCCTTTACCCTCCACCCCAAGCACTACAAACAAACCACAGCAAACCAATCATACCCATGTGGTACACCTGTGTGTGTGTGCTAAAAGAGGGAACCTAGGGAACACTTAACCCTGTCTGCAGCCTGCTAACTGTGTTCCTACCTGTTCCCTTATAGGGGAACTGTGACAAATATCCCTCTTTGCCACTATATATATATATATATATATATATATATATATATATATATCCAACACTAAATCATTCTTATATATGAGATAATGCATCATTCTACTGTAAATGTATAGAATGTTGCAAGTCTCCAAGGTGTTCCATTTAAACACAAGAGCCCATCAGTCACTGAGCTCTCGGGTGATTTCTTGTATCCATAGTAAAGAGGGGGATATACTGTTTTTTTAACACATCAGTGTTAAATTAAAAAAGAAATCCTCTTTCTAACACACAGATCAGTATCAACACAGCAAGCTAACACACAGGGTCACACTGACAAACAGACTCACAATGACAGAAACTGACACACAAGCAGATACCGACTCATTGACAGAACCACTAACTAGTCTTATCTTACCAGAGACCTAGGGGGTAGCAGAGAGATAAGGGTTAGATTGTCAGAAGAATGGGAGAGGTCAGAGGTGGTGGAGGATAGATATTAGTTTAACATATAATTGTGAAATAAGCAAATATAGTGAATTGGTATAAACTAATAAATAGTTGGGTATAAACAGATACATTACCAAAATGTGTTTTGTTGCCAGTATGTGTTAATGAGTGACACTTGATTGGTAAGATAGCGAATTAAATGTGGGTAAAGCAGATCAGGAACATGAATGTAAAAATGAAAAGAAAGGTTATAGCGTTTTCTAGTGATTTTAAAATATAGATATATGAGCAGGTATGGGAATAAATGTGAGATATTAAACACAGAGATAAAAATGAAAATACATATTAAAGTAAAAGATATTTGTAGTTATACTCACACACGCGTTTCGCAACTGGTAGGTGACTTATTCAGTGGGTTCGTTCAGAAGCACTCTACGGCTACATACAGAGAAGAACACTTTAAAGTGTGCACCATAAACAAAGATCAAACACCATTGAAATGTTTATGTTAATGCTCAGCTCTTAATGTCTATTTTAATAATACAAAAATGGAGATTTCAATAACAAGATAAGTAAAAATATAACCATAGGACATATTGCTTATAACAGATTAGTTTATATTCTCTGCATCATGCACAGCTACAGTTTGGGTAGGGGTCCCAGCGATGCAGCTTTAACCTCCCACCCTCTCTGCTTTTCCCTGAGCCTCTTCTGAGCATGTGCCGTTAGTGCATGTGCCTCCAGAAGAGGACTCTGGTTTGCTCCTTTCATAGCAGAACAGTAGTCTCAGGAAGTGAGGGGGGAGGGCCGGGGGTGCGGAGAGGGTGCAGAGGTGGTATCCCATGGGGGCCTAAGACAAGGGTCATTGTGGCTGAGTCCCACCCCATGCATCCATGGTAGTTCCGCTTCTGTTCTCACCCTACGTCAATGACCTAGAGTAGAGGTATCCAAGTTCAGTTTTCAAGGGCTACCAACAGTTTCTGTTTTCAGGATTTCTTTAATCATGCACAGGTGAGTTCATCTATTTGGCTGGGACAGTAATTATACCATCTGTATCTACAGACAGAAATCCTGAAAACATTAACTTGTCACGGTCGTCTGTATTTCTTGATCCGATTCGGGACCCTTGGGCCTAGCTGGAGCAGGACTGAAACAGAACCTAGCAGCCTGGATGATCTTCTTGCTCATGTTCTTGCTGAATGTAGAATATAGCAGGGGAATTAGCAGCTTGGAAGTGCAACACTTGAAAACACAGGGAATCAGCTATAGAGCAGGAACAACTGGAACCTGGAGCCAAGAACTATCCTCTGGAGAGAAGTGTGTTGTTCTGGCAATGAACAGGTCACAGCAGCAGGTTTAAATAGGGTGTCCCAAACAACTATTGGCTGCACAGGTCATGTGATCACATCTACTGAATCTGGTTGGTCTGGAATGATCACCTGACTTTTTCCAAGATGGCCACACCCATGCAGCAGAACAAACAGTATGTTTTTGTTTGCAAACAGAGATGCGGTGGACGGGAATGTTGCAGACGACCAGAAGGGGCCCATGTAGCCGTGATATGACAGCGGTGGATGAGGTAAGTGCGACTAAGATTCCGATATGTGACATAACTGTTGTTAGACCTTGAGGACTGAACTAGGACAACTCTGACCTAGGGCATTATACACCTTTCTCATAAAATTTACAACATCTATTGGCTGGTAAGATTAAACAAATAACAAAGTGCATTCAATAGTAAAAAAAAATATTATCTTAAAAGGGTAAATGTTAGCCATATCTCTATGATGAGACATGTTAAAGGCAGGGACAACGGTTCCCAACCTGATCCAATAGTGTATTACTTTGACAAGTGGAAACTGTCTAGCAAGGGGTCATACATTTCTCACAATCAGCTACAAAACTAGTTTCAGCAGCCTAATAATCAGTTCATGTAACAGTTTAACAGTAGGTGGTTCAGTCGCCATTTAGTTACATAAGAGTGATTGTGTTTTGGGCATAAAATATTGGATCGGAAAACCATTTTCAGCCTTTGTTGTAGATTCATGTTTCCAAACAATTTAACAATTAGACTGAAAAATTTCCAGACCAACCGGGCTGCCAAAGCGATGGAAAGCTGTTAGTATATTGAACATATATTAATGTAATTAGTTATAGCTTGTGTGTGCTGATTATGTAAACTTGAGGAGTATGGGATCCAATAACATAACTATTAATGACTAAGCATCATATCTCTATAACTATCCAGATGTACATAATTGTTACATTTATACCCATCTACCCCCTGAATTCATCTCCATCCCAACAATGCCCAACACACAATTAACACATTAACTATTGAAGCATAATTTTCTAAACTACATATATATATATATATATATATATATATATATATATATATGTTTCTTCAATCTTCAGTAGCTGCCAAATCTAATTTTTGCCTGACTAAATCAATAAGCAGCCTATCTGAACGGGCCCTTGGAGACACATATTTTCAGATTCATGATTGATGAGAACAATTCTGCAAGTAAAATGCTGAGCAGCTCAGGTATTCCTGTATACTGTATACATGCATTACCATACTTTTGTTGCCCTTGGTTACCTAAACTTGGATGTGTTCAATGGATACACTTGTCTCTATACACAGCAGGGGGTAAATGTATGAACCTCCGGATTCTTCAAATCTGGCGAGTTCAGCGTCTTCAGCGCTTAAATTTAAAGCGGCACTGCATTGTAGAGGGAAGTCTAAGTTAAGCGCTGAAGACGCTGAACTCGCCGGAGTTGAAGAATCCGGAGGTTCATACATTTACCCCCAGATGTGTCTGAGTGCAAAGCTGGACTTCCCCTTTAAAAAATAGAGTAAAAATCGCTGAATAGGGAAGCACTATGAATCTCTCTAATTTATGACCTTTAATGATTATCTTGCAATGCATCTGATATGTTTTGCTGACTTTCACGGTGAGCTTGCCCCATAAATCTGCATCAGTTTAGGAAGCAGACACTGGCTAAAAAAGACTGAATTAGTATTTATAAAAAAAATCTGTACCATGCAGATTTACTGGTAAACATGTCAGACATGAGAAACATTTTAAATATTTTGAATCTTCGAAAGTATCAATGATGAATCATGTGTGGGGCGAGCTCCTTACTTAAAGCCATCCAAATGAGTAATTACTATGATTGATTAAACAAGTCCAAAAGTTTTGGGATAGCTTTTGCAAAACTTAGGGGATATCATCACTGCTGTGGAATTGGTAAGAATTTGGTAAAGCAGGTGATTGGGGACAGATTATTGTCGTACCCCTGTGCACCAAATGTAACTACTTGTTTTAAAGGTATTATTAAAAGTCACAAACAGCTTAGTTACCACCAACCACCTATCCCCAAAGCATTCTATAGTTTAACTTTGACACAGAATTGCTTGAAAAAGACAAGGGGGTATATATACTAAACTGCCGGTTTGATAAAGTGGAGATGTTGCCTATAGCAGACAATCAGATTCTAGCTGTCATTTTGCAGAATATACTGAATGAATGAGAACTAGAATCTGATTGGTAGCAATAGGTAACATCTCCACTTTTTCAAACCAGCATTTTAGTAAATATACCCCAAGGACCCACATAGAACCTGTCAATAATCCGCAAAGACTACACAGTGCACTATCCATGGTGCTGAAATGCGATTTTACAGACATTCCGATAACTACAGTGCATGATATTGTGGACGTCTCCTAACAGCGACAACGCTCTATACTGATAATGTTGTCACACCAGCATCATTGCGTGAATAATGCGCTTGGCGTTAACTTGCGCCAATGTGCACGTGCAGTCGGGAAGTAGTTGGGGCAACGTTTACAAAACACTTTCACGAACAGCAGTGCTGAATCTTGCTGATTTGTATGCAAAGTGCCGTGCATTTTATTTTGGCTCTTGCTGGATGCATTACAGATTAAATCTTGCATGGGCAGAGTGTGGGTCCTCTAATGACTACAGCACATACCTCCCTTTTCAGACTCCTGAATGATTAACACCTCCTCTCTGTACCCTGCTGAAGCCAATATACACAGCTGCTCCTGGATTACAAAAAATGCTGCTGAATTCACAGTGAGCCGAGAAGCTTCAGATTTGGGAGAAGAAGACAAAAATCTGCAACCCTGACTTCTGTATTCAGTCATTGCAACCCCCCCTCCCTCCTATCCCAACTCCCCCATCCTTTAAGCTTTATGTAGAGCCGCGGAGAGCATGGAATTGCAGTAGAGCAGGACACAGGCTCAGTCAGTCAGTAGGGCTGACGGAGAGGTTTGATGTTGCAGCAAAGGAAACCCCGTTAAGCCTCCACTGTGTAGGGATGACTCCTTGCTGGTGATCCCCCTCCAATTACTGACTTGGTTAATCTTGCTTGGGAAGAATAAAAGTGGGATATACAGGTGCTTGGAAGACTCCCTGGATTTTCTATATTGTAAATACACTGTTGGAGGTGGCGATGCCATCTGCAGAAGCCAGTCTCTGCCACAGACTCTTCTTGGCAACTCCAATCTGTTAACCAGGCAGACTCTGCCACCCTCACCCAGGCGATTATACAACAAGCTGCTGTGATTACCCTGCTGGAGTGCTTTTTATTCGTCATTTTTTTGTATTTTTTTTTATAAGCCCATATCCCTGACATTGTAAGACTATCTGCAAACTAATGGATACCATAGAGGGATCCCTTTAAATAATAATAAAAAAAAAAAATCCAACTGTATCATTATTTTTTTTTCTTTTTTGGTTGTTCCATGTGACTTACAAAACTGATCTACACATATACTGTGATGGAAGCCGGCGCATTCCCTTAGACAAGGCGGATCAATATCTTGTCAAATGGGTAAGTCATGTATTCTCTTAGCAAATTGCATTCGCATTATCCCTATGGGAAGCATGTTTTCTGCTGTTACCATATTATATCAAACCTAAACAACAGTGGACTTGTCTAATCCCCCCCTTCAATGAGTTAGGCTCCAGTTTGACGGTGTGTTTTATATCCTTGCAAAGTGTACTCTGATTTATCTATGTATTATGTCTTTGCATAGAAATATTGTATTCCCAATAGATGCGTAGCTCAGTCTGGTATGACTCACCGTGTCCTATAGTCTGAACGAAAACACATCTCTCTGGGAATGTGTTCGAGGTGTGTGATTATATATATATATATATATATATATATATATATATATATATATATATATATATATGATCCATTGGTGGTAAGGATTGCTTTAATGTACTGCTATTTACTGGCACAATCCTCATTAAATAAAATAGATATTCCCAACGTAAGCCTGTTTTATCTAGATTTAATTGACTTGTCATGCTGTTGTGTGATATATGTATTTCAGGTGTACAACATTTATAAAAGGCCCTTGCCAATTTATTCTCTAGTTACCCCTATAGAGGTGCTTATGCTGATAAAGGTGATGTCCTCGCAGTACCTAGCTCGTAAAACTTGCCCAAATCTCCAATCAAGGTTCCCCTGACTGAGCCTGGTCTTTGAAGTATTCTAGCTAAGTGTGCAATGTCTCTTACTCAAATCTTCATTAACCCATTTCAGAGGATGGGATGTATGAGCTCTGTAGAACGCTCCAGGTTGGGCATGGAAGGAGTTAATTAGAAGACTTGGAATTAATTAATGCTGTGTTTTTTAAATGAGAAGCCTGCAGCAGCCTCTTATCCCCCTGCTTTGTGTCTGTGCTCTAGACCCTTCCTGCTCAGTACTTTGTGTAATAAGATGAAGGACAATATTATATTCCACTCTTACAGCTCCCCCATCTCGTCTTGTATGTCCTTTTGGCTGGGAGGCAGAGCAGCATTAAAAAAAAAAAAAACACACACATTAATGTACCGTCTCTAAACCTCTCCATTCACTTGCCTTATACTGTTCTACAAGCCATGGTCTGGTGTGGTAGAGGATTGCAACCTCGCCCAAACTAGCTAGGTCTTTTAAGGAAAAGGACATGACACTGGTGTCCATCCAAATACCTAGGTTATTTCATTTAATAAAAGAGCATTTCATTGTGTCCCTGCCAGATCAGCTCTTCAGGGTCCTCTCTAGGCTGCAATGCTCACACGTTTAACGTGTGAGCATGGAGTGTGTAACAAGATAATATACACGCTACACAACCGACCACACACTCTGTCCTATCACCAGCCGGCTTTGTGCATTGCAAGCCTGCTGATTATTCACCTAGGAAACTGCAGCTGCTGCGTTCACATGAACACATATTTCATTTAAGAAGCTGATAGATATTCAGTAAATAATGGTTTGCTCCATTGCAGTCTTGGCTTTTGGTCGTGTCCCCACTGCATGGATGGTATCTGTGAGAGGATATTGGTTCAGAGGGTGTCAGTGAGCATGCGGTGGGGGGACCATGGTTCTGTACCTCCAGCCATCAGATTGGATTATTTAAAGAGGTTAAAAATATCACTGAACTGTCAATAACTGCTTCACTTATTCAGTACACTGGATATCCTATAGCCATCCCACTCCACATGGTTAATATCCTGGCACAAGGGGGTACACCTGGCATGGATCAAAAATCTATCAAGTTTGCAAGTGAGAGAAGAGTTTTTTTTTTATTTTAACTACTTAGGTTCTGCTTAGTAAAACAGAGGTCGTGTATACATTATGTTAAATACCAGACTGTGTTGAGCATGGGTATAAGGGATATGGAGAGAAAACTGTCTTGCTGTATATAATATTTGATTATCTTGGTTTTTTTTTGTTCAAGATTAAATACCTCAAAAATGAGTATATGGATTCAATGCACACAAGCACAGCCAGTGATGCACAGTGACTGCTTAAAAATTAAAATGCATTAGGCAGATTGATTCACTGGCACACACCAATGCAGCCACATTGGCTATGTCTCTCTCTCTGTCACTGTATGACTGCAGACATGGTCTCCTGCTACACAGCATACAGTATCAGCAGAATGGCATTAGTGTTCCAGAAGTGTGAGCATAATTGCACACACTGCAGAGGTAATTGCTGGAGTGTGAAAAATGTGATAATTTCAGGATGCTAGTAATTAGTAATTATTAAATATTCTCCTTAATTATTCTTTTTTTTCTTCCTTTGTATCCATTATCCCCATTCACCCCCCATTCTTAAACACACACATTCATACTGCAATGGATTCATGAGTTGGTCAGCTGACCTGCTCTTTGAGAGTAGTGGGACTTATCGACACATATATCAGGCCATTCAACGCTCTTATATGTCCTCAGGCCTCTCTCACACAATGGAATTAAATAACCGGAGGTGAGTGTTGAGGTTAAAATAAGTTAGCTGGTGGAAATACCTCTGGGGAAACCAGTATGAGAATGCCATTCATCTCTGCTCTGATGTCTGAAATAGTCGTATTATGAAACATGATTTAATAAATGATCTCAAGAGGTTCTGCAGCAGTTGAAATCTTAGCAGCAAAACTCTTCGGGGGGTCAGTTATGATCAGATGACGTAGTTTGACTCTGCTGAGCATGACTTTGCATTGTACCGTGTTGACTTTTTTTTGCAAAAAAACAATTATTTATTCTGGATAATGGAAGGTATTAGGCATTTTGAATGCATAGAATATTTCACACTTCATTTCTTGTGTACCAGAATCAAAATAAATACTCACAAGATAGAAGTAAGCTACCAAGAATGGTGATTTGGCAAACGTGAAAGAATTCCCTAATTGTCATGACGGTGCGAGGATTTGATTTTAACACCAGATTTTGGGGGTATTAGCCATTACTTTTGCCAGGATGCTATTTGCACATCCTAAGTACACAACGTAAACTGAGGGGGAACAGCTCAGTGTACTCAAACTGGGAACTAGGCAGCGGTGTACTCTACAGTAACTATAGTTTGGTTCATAAGGATTGGAGCAAATAATGAAATATATCCACATTGCAACCAATAACCCAGGTCCGCTCTGTGCAGAAAAGGGGGTTCAAGGATCCTAAAAGAGCACTACATCCACATCCTTGTCCACTTTGTGCCTCTGATGGACAGCTGACCTTCCATATTTGTAATTAGGGCCATCAATTTTTTCAAAGCACATCACAAAACCCCAGAAAACATTTCAGACCAAGCTCAGAGACTTTGTACAGATTGTGATTGTAGAATGAAGAGTCTTTACTAGATGATTACTATGAGAACATTTTTGGAAACCCTCAAGTCCTTTTGTACCAACAAAATGCAACTAGGGTCTGTAACTAGGAAAATTACTAGTATATAGAACATGTCATTTTATGTAGCAATCATGTTTCTTAGGTACCAGGCTTAGCAATATTCTATACTTCACTGTTTTTTTGTGTTGTTTATGATTGTAGGAAAACAAATTCTAAAATATTTTATATAGTATGGTAATTGTCAAAGGATCTTTGTGCTATGAAATGAGAGGCTTACAGGTCACACAACAGAGCTAATATAGGAAATTTTATTATTGATTATTGTGATCACGGGTCATATAATTGGTCATTTTTAATTTTGCACATAATTTGTTTCTGCTTATCGTCAACGTAATGATCTCATATGAAGCACCATACATTATCGACCCATAATAAGGGTCCGTCACAATTTTACAATAGCTTAGTGGTGTCTCAGGGAGTGCGAAAGGAGGTATTGTTTGATGGAAGGAATTGGACGGACTGGGGGAACTCTTTACAAAGTACGAGTGCACCTAGTTTTGCATTGAAGTGGCCCGATGATATTTAAATTTGCATCATGGTATTATTTGGAGTTGACTGGCGGAGAGAAGGCGTACATTCTTTCCTTCTCAGCAAAATTACATCTCCGGCTCATCACGTGTGCGTGAAACCCAACCTTATCACTATATCTTTAGTTATTTTGCATCTTCCAGTTACACATTTGCAGGCAAGAGCATTCCTAGGCTTTAGCCAATGTAACGTAAAGCTTTAAACAGACAACAGTGACAGGTGTTATAAACACCGTCCCGAAATCCCTTCACTCTCATGACGCATTTAAGACTGAGGCTAAACCAAGCTGTATTTTAGGAGAATTATCGAAAAAGTTGAATTCATTGAAGGTGGTGGCTCTAAAGTAGAAGTAGGTTGGACTTGTAGTGGATCTAGTGCTGTTTCTACTGTTCACATTTTATGGAGAATTTGTAATTCTGCCAACTGAGGTCACATTGATTTTTCCAGGATGTTCCCGAAGACCGGGAGGTGGATGTGAGCCTTAAAATGCAAAAGGTAGAGAAGAAAAAAAAGGGATAATCAGTGTCATATTTTTGTGGTTTCTGAGTGGTCCCCAATATCTGCAGTAATAATAATTTTTCTTTGTACTTGTTAATTAATAAACCCCTGTGTTTAATGCTTGATCTATAATGTGGCTCATTTATTATAGAGAGTAATCATGTGCTGTAACTCAAAGCAACCAATCAGGCAGTAGTCAGGCTCATGGATGATGAATGGTTGCTATCGGTTACAGCACATGAATTCTGTTTGTCCTATTGTATTGAATAAGCTCCAATGTGCTTCTTACTGGAAGGATACTTAGAAATACATCAGGTTGTAGAGCGTAAGCTGGGAAAGAAATCAGTCTGTAGTTGGTTGAATGTAATTAATTAAAAGTAAATAATAATATGTGTAACAAGGGAGTAGTAGACATAGGAACCAACTTCCCAGCAGAGAACTAATGTTGTGAAAGATTAATTGAAGATAAAATGGGGGTTGTAGCCATGTGGGCAGCAATGTAGCCACGTGGAAGCGGTAGACTTCCAGGATTAGGAACACGTAATTTCGTAGCTCAATAGAGCGCTTACATGGGTAATATAAATATATTTGGTTTATTACAGTGATGGACAACCTGATATACATCAAGGGCCACATGTGTAACCCTCCGACTTTATAAAGGGCCACGCATTACACTTAATTTCAAGAATGAAAAATCTGCCCAAATGACCTTGTTATGCCTACATCAAAGTTCTCAAAATGCCCCCAGCTGCCCCTCACTTAATCCAATATTCCACCACAAACCACTCAGACCACCACTTGCTACATAATGCCCCGACAGGCCACTCCGACCTCCCCACATGCCCTCGATTCTCCCCGCTTGTCTCCTACATATCACCCCACATGCCCCCCAAACCCTGCCACATGTCCCCCACATGCCCATTAGTCCTCTCTCACATGCCTCTCACATTTCCCCAACATTGACTTTACAGCTAGTTCTACTAACTACTGCTCTCTACTGCCCCCAGTGGAAGGAGGGAGAACACAGGCGGCAGAGCATACAACACCCCTCCCCCCCCCTTCTCTAGGATGATGTGTGACCTTCCTGCACTGTGACAACCAGGTCACATGATGCGGTAGCCGACTGCTCCCGTTCAGCCTTATTCTCTGCTTTATAACAGAAGTCATATTGGGATCGGCTGGGTGTGGGCTTCAGGTAGAGGCCCGAGGTGGGCTGGGGGCTGTCTACTACTGGTTTGACAATATAAAACAATGATAAACAGTGAATACAATTGAGAAACAATATATCCAACACAGAAAATATCATATTGCAATTATAGATATGTAAAAGTTTCCATATCTTGACGTAAATGTACTACGTGTAATATGGTCTGCTGACTGATTCCAAGCTATTGTCTGACACCATCCACCATAGCTGATCCCCTGCAGTTATCCTCAATCACTTCTTGACTACATGGAATTCTGCTATAAAAAAATATCTTTGTTCTGTAAGTTCAACGGGCTACATATAGTGACTTCATTATCAGTACCCAGGAGCCAGGCGATGCTGTTTAGGTGGCGGCAGTGACTGCCGCTTACAACACAGGAGGACGTAATCCATTCAGTCCTATCCAATAGTCATGTTCCACTGAATAGCACTGTATATATGGCACCCTCTATGGATTGAAGTGGCCATCGTATAAACGGTGGGATATGGCTAACTCAGTGTTGGCTAACCTGTGACACTCCAGGTGTTGTGAAACTACAAGTCCAAGCATACCCTTCCAGCAATAAGCTGCTATATATTGGCAAAGCATGCTGGGACTTTCACAACACCTGGAGTGTCACAGGTTAGCCAACATTGGGCTAACGGATCCAGGTAACGGCAGGGGGGTTGGGAACCCCAGTGTTACGGGGCAGTGCTTAAAGAGGGGGAGTTGTGCAAAAAAATTGCAATCGTTCAACTTATTTAGTGAATTCATTTTATTTTCCATAGCTCAGTGTAGGGGGCAGGTTCAGTTCATCACAAGGTGCCTCTTACGGTAAGGAATCGCCACTCATTCTTCTACGCGCCTCTATGGGACACGAGGGAGAATGAGCAGAGCTTTCAGCCAGAACACCACGGTTTTGAGTCTTTGTTCCAGAGACACCTAGTGCCGATCTGATTTTGCCCCTAGCAGTGCACTTTCTTTGCTGATCAAGAAACCCTTGTGGGGCGGTTATTCTCACTCGTTGTGCAATGCCGCAGTAATATAAAAGCGCCAAATAAGATTTTTCCGCTCCGCAGTCCCGTCTAACACTTTAGTGCTGAACAAGGCACAATAGGCAAAGGGCTGAAGAGAAGACTCTTTATTCTTGATAATGATTTAGAAGTCAGTGGCAAAGTACATTGCGTTATTGATGATGGAGCTACGTGGACAGGAATCGGCTCCGGGTCAGAAAGGCAGCAACCGGCTCTGATTAATGCCACATTCTGTGAATGGTAATCAGGAATTTTAAACATAGTGTATAGGACATTAGAGACTCTGGGCCTGGTGCTGACTTACAGTGGGATTCAACAAACAGGTCAGTGATACAATGTATCACCGGCTACTGTGTTATTCCTGCTCATTGATTGGAGGTCTTCAGTAATGATTACAGGGGTATTGCTCCTTACATCAAGTAGACAACTGAGCATGGAAAATATATTACAATACTGCCTTTGTAAGGTTGAATAAAATATGTATTATTAGATGTGTAATATGCAAAAACAACAATTTGGGAAGAGATTTATTTTTTTTCCTTTCTTATTTTGGCCCTTGCTAAATAGCTTTTCCAGGGATGGGTATTCTTTATAGGTCAGGTCTAGGAATTTTTTTTTATTTATATTTGAAGATAGGAGGTGTGTATAGTATTCTAAGCTGCTTTCTTTACTAGGCTTTGCAAGCTCAGTTAAAGAGCTATCTGTCCCATCATGCCTTTCTCCAGGGTCTGGAATTTCTGTGCTCATCTGGTGAATTCACACAGGTATCAGTCAAGCAAGAAAAGGAGGGGGACTTTTTTCTTAATGGGGCTTGAAGGCAACTTAAATGGCGCTTTTTTTGCGTATAATCCGTAATTTTATTCTGCGCATGAACCAGAGCCAGACCATACTCCACAGATCACAGCAACGTTCAATTCATCTTCGTACACAAAAGACAATTACGACAGCTTATTATTTCTGGGATTGAATGAGGCTAGGGACGGGCATTTGCCCATAGTCAATGTACAGTGCCAAACTTAAACAGACTTAGCCAAGCCCGATTCAAGCTCTGGACTTCTCAAAGTTACTTGTTTTTCTGCCATATCTCTTGCTCCAGCTACAGGGTTAGTCTAAGACCTGATTGCTAGTGATGACAGTCTCGTAAGCATGCTATAACATGTGTTTGCTATCATGAGCAACTGTAAAAAAAAATATTTTATGTTCAGTAGACATTACGAACATCCTAATAAATGTATTTCATGGAAAAAACAAAAACCCTGTTTTATCATTAATACCTATATTATTAACAGGTGACATTAGTTGAATTTTTTTTTATTCTTTCGCGAAATTACATTCCACATAGGTGTTAGACGTATCCTGCAGTGTCCTGTGTAGCTGAGCAGAGCAGACCTACACTCGAATTCCTCAACGCACGTATCTTCAGATCCGAACCTTGTTGAATTTGGGCGTGCGTATGTTTAAATTCCGTGCCTTTTAAAACAAACGCACGTTGTGCTCAGCATTCACGACTTGGTGAATCAGGCCCAACGCGTTTATAAGCCACAAAAAAATGTCTAGCAGGCTGTAAAATATTATACTTGTTTGGAGTTCTCTTTTAATTGCTGTTTTAAAAGCCTTTTAAATTTATATAGTATAAAGCGTGATGTATGCCTTTATGCATAGGGTAAATTATGGAAATTTGCTTTTTAGTTTTGCCATTATCATGAGTGAGAATTGGTTGTCTTTGTGTTATTTCCACCAACGTAATTAATTGCTCTTTTGGCTGAAATATAAAATCAAAGAATTTGTTTAACTTTCTTTGAACTTTTATTATATATTATACATTTTAAAAAGTAGACAAGTGGAGTAGAACATTTTCATTATTATACAATTTCTTTGCTGTTCGTACACACAGTACATCCATGTTAAGAGATTTTATCACGGCAGCACCCAGTCGGCAAAAGGAAATTGTAGAACTGGGGTGAGTTGGTGTAAATACCCATGTTTTATTTTCATATATATGAGTAGACGCTTCTTTATTAGTTTTTAGGACTGTTGTGGATTTAATGTCACATAAAGCAAGTTTTTCTACTTTAATTCATACTTTTCTAGTCGCCCACTCGCTTCACTTTCTTGAATGTGGTCACGGCGGGGCCTGGATGAGGCGATTCAGGTCATCAGACCTCATAAGGATTTGCATCATCTTGCAGAAGTGGGCGGGGCTCGATGATGCAAATCGTGTCTCTATGGTCTAATCCCATGGTGTGAGATTATGCAAATCGCTTCATTGCACAGTGGGAGGAGCGAATCATGTCCTCACCCTCAGATCCCTTTATATTGGCTCGCCCCATGTGTCAACCGTTTTTGTCTGTCCCTTTCCCTTTAGATTGTAAGCTCTAGTAAGCAGGAACCTCTTCCCTCCTGTTCTCATTACCTATAGCTTTTGCTCACCAGCTACACTGCGCACCTCCTCCTGGTGCTCTCTACCCTTTGATTCCGCCCCTCCATTGTCTTTACACCTCTTTCAGTGACGCTAACCTTGTTAGTTGCTCCCACACTAACCGGCACGGGTATTATCCCGTGCTGAATATACCCCTTGCACCCCAGTAGCTGTATTAGGAGTTGTAGTGCTATTTGTTTATTGTAGTATACTGTTATACCATGAATTGTTGTTTGCCCTCTGTACCACGCTGCAGACCTCATGTGGCATCCTATAAATAAAGGTTATTAATAATAGTAATAATTAATTATTATAATAATCACACTCCTCTTGGAGGGGAGGTCCAAAGATAGGCAAGTATGTTTTAAATTGATGCCTCCATTCTTACACCAGATTTGAATTAAATTGTAAAAGTTATATGACAACTCTCCTCATATTTGGAGAGTATTGAGGTCACACTGGTATAATATAGCTTATATTTGTTTGTTTTGTTTTTTTATATATATATTTGGAGAGTAGTGCTGTCATATTTGGAGAATATTGATGTCACACCGTAACAATATAACATATATTTGGAGGGTATTGATGTTATATTTGGAAGGTATTGATGTCACACCTCTATAATATTTAACCTTGTGTGCAGTCTGTACCTGCAGACTCCTCGGGAGCTCACCTGTCCCTATAAGGAGAGGTGTGACAAATAACCCTCTTTGTCACAATACTTAAATATTTCAGTAGAGTACTCATTATTCTCGTTATACGTCTTTCTTTGTGGGTGATACTGTCTGTATTCCCTGGGAGAAAATGAAAACATTCTGATTTGTAGACACATGCCCTGGACCATCATACTCAGAAGAGCCCCCCTGATCTGCTGTATTGAGTGTCCCAGTTTTTTTATTTCAAACTGGAGGTGAGGGTGACCCTGCAATGCCAGGTTGCCCCCGTCCAGGTATCTGTACCCCCTAAGGACCCCTGTTCTGCTCTCAAAAGATCTCTTTGGAGCAACAATACATTGCTCCTCTCCAGTCTTATGGTGTTGAAAATTAGGCTTGTCAAACACTGTATAGTGATTCTAATTATTAAAATATTTTGGGTTTTTTTACTCACAATTTGAATGGAGTTGGAACAATCAGTATTTCAGGTCAATGAAAGAAAAAGTTATGATGTCCCTGAAGTTTAAGTAGTCAGGACATTGTCACTCTTTCTACCATGTGTATTCCCAGCTGGACCTGCATCCCTCTATGATAAATACCGAATGGCTTTAATTAGTGGCACTATATAAACTGATGATGATGAAAGGGGATTTCCAAACACCAGAATGAGGCCATGCACCTGTGTGTGTGCGATGGTTAAATAAGTGAATTTTCACACAATAACATTTTCTACGGAGAGCACATTGTTTGTAGTTAAGTCCAAGTGCTGCAATCTACCTGTTTTCAAGTCTCTGTTGCTGCTCAGCAATCTGGTTAATGAAATGACGAACCATAACTCAGCCATACACAACATTTTCTTCTTTTTTTTTTCTTTTTTTATTATAAAAATGAGTTCTGTGAAATCCAGTTAATACTTCTAGGTGAGGCTCAGTCTAATAGAGGAGGACCGCTGCTCTCCAGTCTTGTGTGATTGGGAAGTAGCCACCGGCTATGACTTATTTTCTGCAGACAGCGTGTAACAAGCTATGTTAAGCATAGACCTCTCATTGCCTTGAATGTGAAGGACAGTGGACTCTACAGATTACCTGGCAGCAGAGTTTAACATATCACCCTCTATTGTATTCCCACATTCTACACATGTTCCATTTTAAATGATTCCAAACTTAAGCAATAAAATGATTATTGACCTGTTCTAAGTATGTTCTTTATGGTATATAGACTTCTATCACATAACAGCTTATCTGCATGGGAGAAATTATATATTTATACCTCTTATCGCTTATACAGGCTATATTTTGTATATATTGGATTTTGATTTTGTAAATGTATTAACATATTTAATGATTTATTCACATGTTCTTTTAATATATGTTAATGAGTTGGTTTTCTTGAGGGAAAACAGCATGCACCCTGCCTAAGGCTATCATTCCCTTGCTGAAATTGGGACCACACTAATGCCAGCATTGTGGGCTCCTAAAATGCCAATCATGCACAAAAAAAATAAACACACAATTCATCAGAAATTCGGTCACCACACTACTAGGTGTACAATTAAATCTTCTTTTCTTCTTTCTTCATCCAAATGTACTGGGTTAATAGCCTAAACTCCTCCCCTGTGAAGAATGGGTGGGGCTTCCTCTTGACTCCCAGGAGGTTAACCCTTTCCTCAGATGTGGCAGTTTCTCACCCTGCCGCACAGACATTGTCCAAATTCAAAGCCTAGAGTTCACGGGACTCCACCTCAACATTAGCCAATGAGTGTGTTCTTCCACAATGGATGCTTGTCATTGGACGGCCGTAAAGGACAATTCTTCCACTTCGGCTTTGTCCTTTTTACTTCAGTTGTTTGTAGTTTGCATGGATTGTTTTTAGTGGGGATTTGTATTGTTTTTTTGGTGGGGGTGGTTTTGGGGGGGCTGATAGAGACTATGATGGATCAAGAAAGCCAAACATAGAAGTAAACCTAAACAAATTTTGTATACATTGCAATGCCTAATATTCTCCTTTTTTGCTATTTTTTGTGCCCTAACCACTGTGCAATCTGTGTGTGTGTCTACCCTTGCATATCTAGAGCCCTGGGTTGCTTCGGCTGTCTAATGTCAAATACCATTACTATAGAGATCTTTCTGTAGTAATGTAATGATCACTGAACTACTGTAGAGGTCATTCGGTGATCATTAGACATCATCAAGTTCCTGGAGCCCTCAGTCAATGTACGTTTAATCATTAGCAAATGATTTGCTGATTATGTCATTAGTGTAGAATAATCGAAGGCTAAACTACCACAGGTACGGTGTCCGTGTCTCTAAGGTGATCCAGACCATGTATTTTTAATTAGCGTTCCGCTCATAACTTGTTTTACTGTGTTGTAGACCACAATATCATATGTTACGTTAATCTGAGAGATATCTCTCCGTCAGGGCTGAACATCTGACTGTAAATGTGCCAGGTCATTTAATGTATAATTAGTTATATAACATGACAATGACAGGTGCTTTAAGCATATTGGTGAAGTATCACAGGATTCTAAAACTTTCTCCTTCTCCCCATAATATCAACTGCAGTGCCGCACCTTACTCATTGGGGGACAAGTGCCTTCCCAAAGCATGCAGTCATTGTGTACTACCAGTAAGATGTAGCATGAGGAGCTGATTGGTAATGTGTGACACTAGTTGCTGGTACTCATACAAGTCAGAGAGGTTATAGAAAAAGGCTCATTTCTTATATTCAGTACAACATTGAATATCAAAGGGCGCACAAAACAGACTTGCAATTGCTTCCACACACAGTGTCCGTTTCATCTTGTCTATAGACTCCTTGGGTCTGATTAATCAAGGAGCGTAAATGGTGATGCGTTGTGTATTTTGCACACAATTACTCTGCGTATGGCCAGAACTGGACCATATACCAATGTCCGATTCATCTTTGAGCGCAAAAGACCCTTACTACAGCCCATGATTTCAGGGGTGGAACGTGGAGGGGACTGGGCGTATGCGCGTAGTAAGTGTACAGTAAGGGCGGGCCAAGCTCGAGAGCAGGGAGCAGCGTCTGATTCATGCTTTGAGCATCTCTAAGCTATGTGTTTCACTTGGCTATGTCGTATCACTTGCACCAGTTACAGGTCAGGTGCAAGTGCCGATTACTAGTGATGACGGCTGTGTATTCGTGCTAGAACATGTGTTTGCAATCAGGAGCAACTGTAAAAATATATTTTATGTACAGTAGACATTAATAACATCCTAATAAATGTATTTATGGGGGAATTTTTTTTTAAAAAAGCAACAATTTTTAAAAAAAATTAAATAAAAAACATGTTTAATGTTTTTTCATCAATGACTGTGGGCCTGATTCATTAAGAAACTTAGGCAAGAAATTTCTTAAATCTCCTGGACAAAACCATGTTACAATGCAAGGGGTGCAAATTAGTATTCTGTTTTGCACATAAGTTAAATACTGACTGTTTTTTCATGAAGCACACAAATATCAACTTTAAATTTCAAATAAACTATCAAGTATTTGTGTGCAACAACACCGGACTCTGTTTGCAGAATAACGCCCCTCGAGTATATTTGGAGAGGAGAGAGAGAGGAGTGCTTTATGAAAAAGTGGAGTTTAATTCCTTGCCTCTGGACTTGTCTAGACATTGTTACTGATGTATGCATTGGTCTCTTTCTTACGGTACATATTTATTACAGTAGAGAGATACACATCACCAGGAGAGGTGCTATAGCCAAATACAATCAAAGAACAAAAATAAAATGATGGATATTTAAACATATAACCACTGACACCTAGCTTGCAAAACATTTTTTGTTTGTTTAGGGTTTGGTCGTTTATTTTGTTTTAAGCTGGATGTTGAATTTCCAACTGTGAACAATGTAACATATTTGTAAAGTTTGTAATAAAGGGAAAGGCCCCCTACAAGTTATGTAAATTGTTCCCAACAGTTGACCTGAGATCCTCCAGCTGACCTGAGATCCTCCAGCTGACCTGAGATCCTCCAGCTGACCTGAGATCCTCCAGCTGACCTGAGTTGCTCCAGCTGACCTGAGTTGCTCCAGCTGACCTGAGTTGCTCCAGCTGACCTGAGTTGCTCCAGCTGACCTGAGTTGCTGCAGCTGACCTGAGTTGCTCCAGTTGACCTGAGTTGCTCCAGCTGACCTGAGTTGCTCCAGTTGACCTGAGTTGCTCGAGGAACTACAGCCACCGTGGAACTTTCTTCTACATTTGGTGGACCTATGCCAAGATAACCTTATTTTGGGACAAGATCTATAGGGGCCAATTCAATTCTTTGTGTTGTGCTGCCGGATATCACAGGGATTTCCAGGTACCAAACATCATGGATTTTAATGCACACATTCCAGGTACTACATCATGGATTTTAGTGTGCACTTCTAAGGGGTGTGAGGAGATATCTGGGATGATGCATCGCAGCAGAGAGTGTCTTTGTGACCATTCTGGGGCCTTCTGCAGCACATCGGTAACAACTAAATTGGCCCCGTAGGATCCTCAGGTACCTGATGGAAGCCTGAATTCCCAAAGACCTGTGGTTATTCCCCCTCTCTTATCCCCCACAAATCTTTATCGACACTCCCTAAAACTAGTCTCACACACATAGTAGCTGCAGCCAAATCATCTATCGCATCCCCTGGAAACAGCCCTCTCTATGGGCAAAAAACGCATTTTGCTTGACGCATGCATGGAGAAAATGACATATTGCCTCCATGATAGTCCGGATATTGTTACAAAAGTTTGTTATTTAAGGGAAGATAGGAATCGACTGCAGTAAGACAATATTAAGCCTGGGAAAAAAAATAATATATATATATATATTTTGATCAGGACTTGGGCTTATCCTGTAAAAACATCTTGGAAAACAACTCCAGTTTTTTGGGACATTGATGGGAGGCAGGGATGATCTGTAATCAAAGCTTTTTGGGGTTCTATGCTATCCATGTACCATTACTGGGAGCTCGGGGCCAGGGGAGAAACAATGCAATATAGGAGCCCCATAGCACCATTTAGGGGACCAGTAATGCATCTCTGGCCTCCTGGGTTCTCCGCTTTACTCTATAAAGCCTGAAACAGTAGTGATCACCTTGTAGCATTTAGTGTGTAAAAAGACACTTATCTTCTGTACATATATCCACTACGATTCCTCTGTAGTAGTAAACTGCTGCAGAGTCTATTGTCTAGTGTAAAACGTCCGTTTAAGATTTGGTAAAACTCTACACAAAGATCTCTTATCCTTTACACTTCTTGGGAGGTAAACTCTTTTCTCTGCAAACTTTGCCTCCTTCATTAGCAAATCTGATCAAGATGCTTCAATAAGAGTTTCAGGAGAAGTGCGCGGAGAATGTGAGCGTAAATCTATTATAACATTAAGGCTCTAACTCATGACACATCCCACTTTCTTGTTATCATTCCTGCTACCTTTCTGTTTATAAACTGTCTAAATGTTATACTACTCGGTGTAACAACAACAGCTGGAATTCCTGTGCAAAAAAACATTGCCTATTGTAAAGACCTAAATAATTATAATAATAAAAGCCCCACCCTAGTACTTTTGACCACACCTCTACCATATTTGACCACGCCTTTTAAATCTAATTTCTTTGTTTCTAGGAAAAGAGCTTTTCTGTTGGAAAGAGCTGTCAGTCACAGACATTGAGTAAAGAATTAATTGGCTACACAATGGACTTGACTCAAGTTGGAAGGCAAATTGGGCGTAATTTCTGTGTTTACAAAGAGTACACAACTTTTGCGTAGTTGCCCCCCGTCAAATCAACATTGTTCTTATGATTTGAGTAGGGTTGGAAAGACGTTCTATATAAACAGCATATCCCATAAGCATAGACAGACATACAGGATGAAGTATTTTTTAGGAGCATTTAAACAATGTTTACTATAAGCGTTTTTACAATCAATTCACATCAGTGCGCATATAACTTTTATGTGATCATAAATTAACATAGCAACTGCTAACAATATAATATCAAACGAGCAACATCAAATTAACCTTTCAATATGTTTGAGTTTTTTTAAAATATCATCTGTTATTTTAAAATAATGAAAAGAATAAAATAAGTCTGATTGCAATGCATACAATGCAGATTGAAAATAAATCTTCAATGTGTACACTTGTTATATGATAGGTACGAATATGCATGCTTGTACAGCGCTGCGGAATTAGTGGCGCTATATAAATAACTGATGATGATGAAGATCAGACTGAAAACAAGCGTCATTATGTAAAACGCAAGGTTTGAATTAGCCACATCTGCGTGAGCACGTCCTCAATTTACATGACCTACGTCACTTCCCTGTTTCTTCTCTCAAGTCGTGAGGGGTTGTAAATGTCAGATACATGAGAATATGAATTCCATGTAAGTGCGTGCAGTGTGGTTTCTAGTTATGCGCAGTCAAATCACACAAGATACGTTACGAGTGTATGCCTGGACTTAAATCAGGCCCAATTTTTGGCTCTGGTTTGTAAATTTGGTTATTATTATTATCATTATTATTATTTTTTTGTAGCAGTGCTTTTTTTTTGTAAGAAAAAATGTGCAGCAACTCACCTCTTTCTGCCCCCCTCGTTTTTGTGTAGTCCTCTCTTTCTGCCCCCCTCGTTTTTGTGTAGTCTTCTCTTTCTGCCCCCCTCGTTTTTGTGTAGTCCTCTCTTTCTGCCCCCCTCGTTTTTGTGTAGTCCTCTCTTTCTGCCCCCCTCGTTTTTCTGTAGTCCTCTCTTTCTGCCCCCCTCGTTTTTCTGTAGCCCTCTCTTTCTGCCCCCCTCGTTTTTCTGTAGCCCTCTTTCTGCCCCCCTCGTTTTTCTGTAGCCCTCTCTTTCTGCCCCCTCGTTTTTCTGTAGCACTCTCTTTCTGCCCCCCTTGTATTTCTGTAGCTCTCTCTTTCTGCCCCCCTCGTTTTTCTGTAGCCCTCTCTTTCTGCCCCCCCTTGTATTTCTGTAGCCCTCTCTTTCTGCCCCCCCTTGTATTTCTGTAGCCCTCTCTTTCTGCCCCCCCTTGTATTTCTGTAGCCCTCTCTTTCTGCGCCCCTCCCCCGCTTTCTGCAGTCTGTTCTTACCTTTTATGCTTCTTTTCCCGATTCTCTGCTTGATCGCGGCTCCTCTCACTGGCAGCGTCGTGACGTAACGATGCTGCCGTAGCCGGAAGCAGGGCACACACTAAGATGCGGTGCTGCGCTGTAGCAGCCAGGGCCGGTGCTAGGGTTCGCGGCGCCCTAGGCAAAATTTCGCCGCCGCGCCCCCCGCAACACACTAAATAAAAAAATAATTCGATTTTTGCTTACCTTTTCTTCCTCTAGCTGCTCCTCGCGATGCATGCGAGAGGGGAGGGGAGGGGGACGTCGGGAACAACTTTATTCACACTGTCTGTCAGTGACAGACAGTGTGATACTTCAGAGGCGCCGCCGGACAGACTATCACATGATCAGTGATCATGTGTGAGATGCGCCGCGGACATTGAAAAACAGCGGCGGCACTCCGCCGCCGCTGCACTAAGTTTCCGAGCCGCTGAACCGCTGACTAGATTTTCTAATCTAGTCAGCGGCGCCCTGCAGGTCCCGGCGCCCTAGGCAACTGCCTAAGGTTGCCTAATGGGAGCGCCGGGCCTGGTAGCAGCACCGCAGAGAAAAACAAAATAAAATGTTAAAAAGTTAAGCTTTGAAAACCCATGGAAAAAAGGTCCCGCAACGTCGATCTGAGCGTTCTATGACAAAAAAAAGCCCTGATTATTAGTATCAGTAGTATTATTACAGTTTATTTACATAGTGCTCATTATATAACTTATGTAACAAATATAGAACTAGCTATCAAATATTAATGAAACAATGATTAGAAAGGGCCCTTATGCCACACATTGCAGACTATTATTTTCAGTGCATCTTATGGTATAACATAAATTCATGGATCCTAACACTGTATGATTTGGATTAACCAGACAGAGTTACTAAGCATCCCCAATACATGTTATTTTTAGCTGCTAATGAGGTCAGAATTACCCCAGGGAGAAGCTAAACAGTCACCAAGTCCCAGCGGGAAAAGGTTTAGGTTGATTTTTAGGAGAACCTTGTCTCTCTAGAATGGATGTGTTTGACTTAGTCATTTGTACAGGGTAGAGGGGAGGTAGGCAGTATACAACTGGCAGGGCATGCTGGTATTTGTAGTGCCAGGTGATGTTGAGAAGCACAGATTAGGGATCTCTGGATTAGAATGATTGCATATATTAGTGTCAGCCCATCAACTTCTGCCATGCACACTGATATAATTAAATTGTCACCCGTCCAAGGCTATGTTCACGCTTAACAGTTTTACATATCAAGAATATCGACTCGTTACTCGTTTCCTGATCTGGGATGACTGACGGCTAAATCACTCTACCACTCTAATCAATGTGCCAGTCCAATCACTGTGGCGATTCTCTGCCCACCTAAGGCACATACATTGAAGATTTTTTAATTAATCAGAAATAAGACTGATGATATTCCAAATTAAAAAAGTTAATATAAAATCATAGTCTAGGGGATAGATTTATCAAAGGTGGAGGTGTTGCCCATAGCAACCAATCAGATTCTGGCTGTCGTTTTCTATAATGTACTAGATAAATTATAGCTGGTATCTGATTGGTTGCTATAGGCAACATCTCCAACTTTCCCTTTTTAGACCCATAAATCTCCCTTTGAATGTAAGTAAACATTTTTGAGCAACAATTACGGACCTCATATTTCTTTCTCGTTCTTATTTAAACTGTGATGGTTAATAGCTTCGTAACCTATCTAAAAACGTACCCACTATATTAAGCAGAGCATCCCATATGTACACAACACATACTCCAAAAAACAATTTATTAAGTTTAAAAAAAAAATATGCTACAGGTATAAATTAGCAAAATTTTCAACAATGTTCCACAAACCTATTCGCCTCATTCCAAATTTGCCCATAAAATTTTGCACATTCTCTGGGCAGAATTTGGCCTTTAAGTTTTACCAGTCCTACCCCAACCATATAACGCTGCAGAATTAATTGATTGTCCTCATCGAAGAACTATTCCTATAAATCCAGCTAAATGTAAATTTACAAATGCAAATCGAAATGGCTAAGCAACAATGTAACTTGAAGATTGTGGACCTCATTCACCAAGAAACACAAAACAAACGTAATGTGCCTTTGCTGAATATGGACGTGCACTTTTTATATTTTAATAAAAAAGCAAAGAGCGGATGTGAAGAATTGTCTGTTGATGAATATGTGACTAAAAGGCAGAGGTGTGTTTCTAGAAATTAGGGAGTGTGGAGGGTATTGGATTCAGATGACTGGCGGTGGGCATTAAGACGGAGGGTAGGGATAGATGCAGGATGTGTTGGATGAATAGTTGGATGAAAAGATTGCCAATTGGGCAGCATGGTGGCTCAGTGGTTAGCACCTCTGCCTCACAGCACTGGGGTCATGAGTTTGATTCCTGACCATGGCCTTATCTGTGTGTTGTTTGTATGTTCTCCCCGTGTTTGCGTGGGTTTCCTCTGGGTGCTCCGGTTTCCTCCCACACTCCAAAAACATACTAGTAGGTTATTTGGCTGCTATTAAATTGCCCTTAGTATGTCTTGGTCCGTGTGTGTGTCTGTGTATGTTATGGAATTTAGACTGTAAGCTCCAATGTGGCAGGGACTGATGTGAGTGAGTTCTTTGTACAGCGCTGCGGAATTAGTGGCGCTATATAAATAAATAGATGATGAGAGGTTCATAGTTACCATATATACCTTACAGATAGGTGTCTCTTTCTTTGATTAAATGTATTGTTTTTACTTATTACTGAGGATAGGGGCGATGTGCGGCCCTTTTGAAGGTTAGAGGGTCGCCCAGAAGTTAGAGACTTACCAGACTTGGTCAATATAAGAGAAATACAGTCCGTGTGCATTGGGCCAAGATACTGTATGATTTTGGTGACATAAGTAATGGGGGGTTATGGGAAACAAATTACACTTTGGTGTTGTCAAATAGTCAGATGGCTGGATAGTCAGATGTTAAAAATAGGGGATTCGGGCACCAAAGATTCACAAAAGCTTAGAACCAAGGTTCTTGTCAATGATGAAAGCTGGTGACATATTTCCTTTCAGTAGTTTAAATTCAAATGAAGGAAATGGACATGGGAAAGGAAATGCCAAACATTAAATAATGTACATCAGTTAAAGCATTTTCCCATTTAGAAAAAGAAAGGATAATAAATAAGATACTATGATGCAACACTAAGGAAACAGGAGAAAAACTATATATAACGTGAGTGTAGCAGACCAAGGTTTCTGAATTACTAAAATAACAAATTTCTGGTATGTTAAGTAGGAGGTGTCTAGTGCATTAACTAATAATATATATTATTTTGGAAAGGAAGAGCTTAAAAATACAAAACTTTGCTGGTTTACTGATTCTAGCACTAAACCTATTGCCTGTACAACTGTCTCTAGTTTGGCTTTATTTTGACCCTATAAAAAGCTCAGAGGAGGGGAGAAGCCATCAGTCTTTATTATCACATGTTCTCTTGACCTGCAGTTCCTCCCAGTAAGTGTACTGAACATGCTCTACCGTACAGCTACGGTTACTCTACAGCTTTGTAGAATAATGGAAGGAAGCGGAACTGTAACCAAAATGGGATTTTGAAGATCATTGTAAGGAGGGGAATATACATACATATATATATATACATATATATATATATATATATATATATATATATATATATATATATATATATATATATTTACACTGAATGGAGGCTGACATTTTGATCTATTTCAAAGTGGATGGTTTTGTGCTGTTTATAGTGAAAGTTAAGAAGGTTGTATGACAATGGAAATTTACTGCTCTATTTTTCATGCAAGGAGGAAACAAAACGTAGCCATAGTCTGCTAGGAAATACATTACATTCCAGCCAGTCGTCATAATTCATATAAAAATATACTTTTTTTTTTTTTTTTTTTAGGTTCAACTTAGCGAAATACATTTTTCTCAGCCTCAGTTCCACTTCTACAGAAGAGGTAACTTTAACTGCAAAATATAAATTGACTCAACTTTTTTTTAGTTTCCATGGAAAAATATCATATTACCCTAGAGATTTGTTCGACCTGTCCCAGTGATACAGCGGATTTCGATTCGTTCTCTTGAGTGAAGCTAACCTGGCAGTCATATCGATTTCTCAAAAGAAACAAGAATAAAGACACCTCATTTAAAAGCAAGTTTCTAATTTCTGAAGAATTGTGAGACTGTCCCAGAATATAAAAATGAAACAAATTGATGGCAGAGATACACTAAATTGTTCTCTAAATGCATTACTGTAGCTCATCGCTGCGGTGTCCAAACTACAGACGTGAGATGCATGATTCATAGTGAATCCTCGGTTTAAAGGCGCGCACAGCTGACGCTCATGTGATAGCGTTGGTCGTAGAGGTGGGAAAGGGAGATTGTGGTTTTTTTTTTCAATATTTGAATGACGTCCTTGTTTAACAAGTAACTAAGCAGGTTAAAATATATGCTGAGAATGGTGAAGTGTGATGTGTCAAATAGTCTCTCAACCGATATGGTGATAACTAGAGATGCTCAGGCTCGGTTCCTTGGGAACCGAACACACCCGAACTTAGGGGATCCGAGTACCCCCCTCGTGATTTTTTTGATTTGAAAATGAGGCAAAACGTCATCGTGATGTTGTCGGATCTCTGGAGTTTTGAATTCCTTTTTAAGATCCAACAAAACGGTGGGTGGGTGGGAGGGAGGGCGGAACCCCATTTATCTTTTCTGCCACTGCTGTGTGCCAATGTGTCCTAGATGTGCTAAGAACTGCTGTGTGTTTGTGTCGTTGCTCTGTCGCTTACCATCCAGCCAGCTCGCTGCAGTATTTGTCCGAAAGTGTATGAAAATATTATTGTGACCTGTGAGGAGGTCAAAATTGACTGCAAATGACTTGAAATTAGTGTTGTTGAGGTTAATAATAATGTAGGAACAAAAAAAAAAAAGAGCAAAATTATGTGATTTTAGCATATTTTAGGTTTTTTTCTAAAAAAAAAATCCAAAACCAAAACACACGAGGGCGGTTTTGCTAAATAACAAAACCAAAACCCGAAGCTAATCCAGATCCAAAACCAGTTCATGGGGGTCAGTGAGCTTCTCTAGTGATAACTGATACAGATAATCCGTTTGCGTGAAATCGCTCTGTACAGAAATGGACCTTAGAACAATGAATGCCAAGGCAGGCAATTCATGTCGAAACACAAATGACACTTGCGTCTTCCTGCGACTTGCGAGGAGGAACGGAAGGATGGGAGGGGCTGATTAATGTTGATTATGTACAGTATGGGCGTGCCCAGGGCGTTCTGACATAGATGCCGCAAATCCTGTGTTTCTTGATAGTACGCTTGTTTTAGCCTGATCATTTGCACCCACTACAGTGCAGGTGTCAGTGCCGACTGATAGTGATGAGTAACACGGTATAGTCTTAGTTTTAAAAAGTACAAGTATGTGTGCCACTGGCTAGCACAGAACAACTGTACACAAGTAAGGTAGACTACATAATCGCATTGTATGTACATTACACATTGCAAACATCTTTATTTATGTATTTAATATAAAAAACAAAACATTTTTAACAATCCATATTTTTATTAATGATTATACTGTTTAGAGTTATTTTATAATACTTTTAAGTAAAGCAAAAAAAAAAATAGTAACTTTGCACCTGGGGAAAACCATGTTGCATTGGAGGGGGGGGGGTACATTTAAAATGTGGGGACAGCTTTATAGTAGGGGTAGTGCGTGTCCTAGATCAACTTTATATTTCAGTGTACAAATAAAGCTATCAAGTATTTGTGTGCTACATGAGAAGACAGACAGTATTTAACTTGGTAAAATTGATAAACTAATTTGCACCCCTTGCATTGTAACATGGTTTGGTCTGGAGAAAATTTACTCCTGTTTTGCTTTGCTTTCTTGGATCAGACCCATTGTGTGCAAGTTGTGTCCGGACTTGAATCAGGTTCACTGACTAGTGCTAAGTATATATTTCTGTTGAATGTAAGATCAACTCTGAAAATAACCTTGTTACTCACTGCTCAGTGTCATATTTATGTCACAGTCCACCTCACATCTCTAGTGATTGAGTCGGATCAATTATTTAACCTGTTAGCGGTATACCCTTTAACTGATAATAGAGATAAATGCAGAGGACTGTATTTGGACATTGCCACAGCACACGCTAGCTCAGGCCTGGACATAACTGTGGCTGTCCAGCTGTTGTGAAACTACAAGCCCCAGCATGCTTTTCCAGCTGATAGACAGTCGATAGGGCATGCTGGAACTTGTAGTTTCACAACACCTGTAGTGGCACTGGTTGTCCAGGCCTGCTCTAGCTGTACCTTTTATTGAAAGAAAAAAAAAAGGTTATATAAAATAATTAAGAACTATTAATAAAACATATACAAAAATATATATGTCAAAGTTTCCATACTTTGACAGAACTTTGCCTATTTATGTTTGTTATTATATTTGCATTTGCAGTGTACCTAAAAAAGGTTTAAGGAAGCTGGTTGAACATATCACGCAACAAGATTATTGTCAGGGAGAAAAAAAAATCAGATTTAATAGCTTTTGATGTCTTCCTGTGTTCTGCACCCAGACAGCAGCCAGTGCTGCGCTTCTATTGATCGTACGAGAAGAATATCTCTCCAGTTCCGTGTGGTTATATTTATGTCTAGTGTCATGCGTAGTTCATGCCCTATCATGTCAGGATTAGCAGGGTTTTAAAGCCTCTTCTAATTGGATAATCCGGCGGTATGCACAAGGTAATGGCATCTCGATACTGGCTTAGTAATGACATTTGGTGGACAGCTTGTGACAAGCCGCGGTTACGTGCATCAGGCAGAGCAGAATGGAGATTGGTACGTGTACACAGTATCCGTGTCAGGCGTATGGGAGAGATGAGCATCCAAATTAACACGACCTGATCGGGCTAACAAGGTCTGCCGGGGAGTCGGCATTGCCAGAGCAAAATAGTGATGTAATCTACTGTGATTCCAGTCTCTAAAGACCACGGTGGTCCTTCGAAATTTAGACTGAGGGGTACATTTATCCAACCTTCTAAAAAGGAAAAGTGGAGCTGTGACCCATAGCAACCAATCAGATTCTAGCTGTCGTTCTCTACAACAATGGCGCGACGGACGGCATTCCAAGCCTTCCCCTGCGGACCCCAGCTCACATCCGCTTTATTGTCAGATGTGTTTGCTATAGTTTGTGACACTTGTTATTACAGATAGGTGTCTTTCTTTTATTTAATATATTGTTTTAACTTATTACTGAGTTTAAGGGTAGTGTGCGGTCCCATTGACGGTTAGAGGCTGTCCGTGCGGCCCCTGTAGTGTATCACCTCGCCTATCACTGCTCTAGAATGTACTCAGGGGCAGGCTGAGCTGAGGGGCAGGAGATATCTGCCCCCCCCATAGTGGGCTACCTTGGACTGGGTCACGCCTTGCCCCCCCGAGCAAACATTTCCCAGCGCTCCCCTGAATGTACTAGATAAATGATAGCTGGAATCTAATTGGTTGCTGTGGACAACAGCTCCACTTTTCTTTTCTAAAGGGTTTGACCCGTAAAACTGTTCGGAAGTCACAAGCAACTTAGGATCCCCTAATAGACTATCCAGGCATATCACTGGTTATGTAGTATACTTGGGTAATGGCAGTACTCCGGGTACCACAAAAATTTTGGAAGGTGGAATAATGATAGTATCCTTTTATATAACTGTGAATGCTTCACTCATCAAACTCAGGGGCAAACGCAGGATTTGTAGAGGGGGGTTTCCACACCACGCCACCAGTGGGCGTGACCAGCATGCATGGGGGCGTGGCTATAATATTAGACTGTGCTTGACTGCTCTCCAACTCTTCCTATCCCTATAATATACATGGGCAATGCTGCGTGTACTACTGTTAGGTGCACACAGCTCTCCCTTTTCAAGCAGAGCTGTGTGAATCGGGAGCAGGGTCCAGCCACCTCAATTATACAGTGCCCCAGGCTTGGAGGGGGGTTTTCAGGCACTAGGAACCCCCCCCCCCCCCTTGGTTTGCCTATGAAACTTTAGGGAAAGTGGACTGGGTGCAGACAGTGGACTCTACAAGTTTCTTTACAATGGATGTCTGGGACACTCTGAGACAGTAGACACAGATAGGATGCTTGAGGACTTTTGTGGGGTGGGGATTCAATTTCCGAAGACCATGGATTTTCCTGTGCATCTCTAAAGATCTGTCGTGTTGCATCGGCGCTGAGTTCACCCGCAACTGTTTTCCCCACTTGGGAGTTGGATTTTCTCATTGGTGAGAATTAATTCTTACACACCAGGTACTATCGAGAAATCCTTGCACCACAATATGATACAACACTTGCGTCTACACAAGTGAGATCCATCATCATCATCATCATCACCATTTATTTATAAGCGCTATTAATTCCACAGCGCTGTACAGAGAACTCTCTCACATCAGTCCCTGCCCCATTGGGGCTTACAGTCTAAATTCCCTAACATAGACACACACACAGACTAGGGTCAATTTCTTAGCAGCCAATTAACCTATCCAGGCCCGGCGCTCCCATTAGGCAAGGTTAGGCAGCTGCCTAGGGCGTCGGGCTCTGGAGGGCGCCTCTGAAATCGTGCACATCTATTAATCTGTCTGGCGGCCATGGAAGTTAAACTCACCGGCCGCCGCACAGCTTGATAGATGTGCACGATTTCAGCCATGGCAGGGGTGGGGTGATCGATTACCGCAGGGGAGGGGACAGAGGACATTGTGCTGCAGGGGGGGGACATTTTGAAATTTTGCCTAGGGCGCTGAGAACCCTAGCATCGGCCCTGAACCTATCAGTATGTTTTTCGAGTGTGGGAGGAAACCAGATCACCCGGAGGAAACCCACGCAAACACGGGAGAACATAAAAACTCCTCACAGATAAGGCCATGGTCGGGAATTGAATTCATGACCCCAGTGCTGTAAGGCAGAAGTGCTAATCACTTAGCCACCGTGCTGCCCAGAAACAGTAACACAACTGATCCAAGGTTGGTAACTCTTGTAAACAAATTTTGACAACTGTCTTACTGACATTAATCAGTAATACATTTGTCAAAATTTGTTTACTAGTTTACTATTAAGTTTACTGTTAAGTAAACTTACTAACAGTTGACATCCACGAACAGAAAAGCTTACCAAATCTCCTCTCTTGGGCCGACAAAAATTTGGCTTCTACGCAAATATTTATAGGTTCAGCTAAAGACCGGTGGCTGTCTAACATTATCTTTTATGAATGGTCAAGCTATCTGTCAATCAAAACCATCTCATTCATATCCAGCTCTCATTACTCAGAGATACCCTCTAGTGGCCATACAGAAATATTACCGGTTAGAGGGATTACAAACTCATTTCAGAGACATTTATCTTCATGGAACCATTGTAAAAGAAATTGTCACTCGCACTGGTTGATCTGCATATATCCCCGGTTTCATAATGCTGATAAAAATATACAGAATAATAATACTACTCTTGATGATATTTAATCATTTAAATACATTGTTTTCCTGCTTGGCAAAGGGATTATTCGCAGCCTTCTATTTAGAGCACGGCACATTGACTAGAAGCGGTGGCTGAATCCCTTGCTGTGATTTCTCTCCTTGCACAATTATGCCGACTGTTTGCCTTTTGTCCTCTTTATATGTTTTCTTTACCAGAACATTTCCCTCTGCACAAAGAGGGCTTTTAATGCATCAATTCAAAGCTGTTCTACTTCTCTCTCTCTCTCTCTCTCTCTCTCTCTCTCTCTCTCTCTCTCCCTTTTCTGCTTGGCGGTGGAACAATGCAATTTGGCTGGCAGAACAATTGGGAGCATCACCTGCTGTCCCGCTGTATCGCTCAGTGTCTGTAGACACAGCCTTTAATTCAGAAACACAAACAGATGCTGGTTTCATTTATTCCAAACATGCATCAGGTGTTATGTTGAGACCAGGAAGCAGAGACCAGCAGGTTAGTCCACGCGATTTTCCCTGTTATCGGCTCTTGCAGGTCAGAGCACTTTCTTTGCATGGCAGAGCTTGTGGCTTTTTCGCTGCGCTCTTATTCCCAGTTTCAGGATGAAGATCACAGATGTGTCAAAGGATATACGTTCCTGCTGTTAACAAACATTTCCATCTATATTTGATGGGGGCAGAAGGTAGCGCGGTTTGGGAGCCGATTAGTTCTTTGTAATCAGAGCAGCCAATAGCGCAAAATCAGGGGTTTAAGTTAGATCACAAGTAACTGTCCAAGTGCAGAACATAAAACAGTCTGAATTCCGAGTGTGATGCTACAGGGTCAAGCAGAGAATGCCAGATGGCTCGAGGTATAAAGGTAGAATGAATACTATTAGTAAGACATACAATTGATTTTCATGTGCGCAATTCCAGGTCAAAGGCTGCATTACAGTTTTAGATACATGCACAACATAATTATAATATACACAAACGTGGTATATAGGAATCCTCTCCTAAAATAGCCTACAAACTACATTGTACAGCAAATACATGGCCTGAAGGCAGGCTCTCCAACATGACTCCTTGCACCCAATACAAAATGCTGTGCTCCCAAAGTTCCTACGCAATTTACTGTTGCAGTTACCTGGAATGAATGAATTAATTCGTTGATGTCAAAAATGTTTTAAAAACACAAAAGCAAAAAAAACAAAAAATAATTCAACCCCGGTAATTTCAGTTGTAAATGGAATGTTCAGGAGCAGAACGTTCTATACTGAGTAGGAGGAGTCATGTTTCTGAATGGATGGACTCTACAGCACCTCTTTATGGTCAGAAGTGGTACTGCTAGGGGTTTTGGATTTGTTTAACCCCCATCGTATGACAAGGTGAGGTATTATTGACTCTTCAGACCAAATTTACACTTTGGTGATCTGCCAGTTTCAGCAGAAATAACTTTTTTATTTGTTATTCTATTTTATAGTCTATGTTATATTTATATCAGGAGAATAAGGGCTTTGTTTTTGTAGCATTTATATTGTTTTACTTTATGGGCCTTATGTTGGTAAATGGAAAAAAACTATTCTCATGATACTTCCCATAGTTACTTTTAGTGCAAACCAAAATATTTACACTAACATGTATTTAACAAGAGTTACTTATACAATAAACAAGTATATGGTTCAGGAATAGAGTTAGACATCTTACTACGTACGACATGCTACGTTCGCTTGCTGGTACAAACTCATCACCATTGCAAGAAGGTGGGGAGTATGGTCAGGGCTTGGATGACCGATTTTGGAGACTGTGGTCGATTTGGATAGTTTTGGGGTGGCCATTATTGTGTAGTATTTCCACATTCTGATGTTGTCTTGTCTCTTTTGTAGGCACCGTAGAGACTAATGGATTCCCCTTGTACACTGATAGTATTAGATCTGCAGATAGCGGGGAAGAGCTAACGGAATGAGGAAGATAAAGAGGCCACAACCAAAACTGCACTCTATTGAAATCTTTGTTTTCATGTTACATAGATCATTGTACATACTACCCTAGCAATTTAACCAAATATTTTGTTTGAATATGTCCAGGGATTTGGGGAAACCAGTAAATCCAGAATTTTAAATGTGAAAACACTGGTCTGATGCCATTGAGGGCATGAGGCAGCAATGTGGCACAGTGGTGAGTAATGTTGCCTCATAGCACTAGAGTTATGAGTTTGACTCCCCACCAGGGGGTAAATGTATCAAGCTGAGAGTTTTCCGGCCGGTTTGAAAAACCAATCAGATTCTAGCTCTCATTTATTTAGTGCATTCTACAAAATGTCAGCTAGAGTGGCAAAGGGTTAGCATACATCTATAGCTTTCCATGTACTAGGCAGGGGAGGACTGGCAAATTTCAGCCCGGGGGGCAAGACTCGACTCAGCTGCCGAGGAAAAAAATGCAGGTGGCCCAGTGACCTAGCCCAAGGGAGCCCACTATGGGACTGGCCCAGGGGGGAGATGCCCCCCTGCCCCCCAACCCAGGCTGCCCCTGGTACTAAGTATTTTTGAGCAAATAAAGTTATAGCCTTCAGCTTGTATATTATGGTGCAGATTCATAGGCAAACCGAGGGGGGGTCCTAGTGCCTGGAAACCCCCCTCCAAGCCTGGGGCACTGTATAATTGAGGTGGCTGGATCCTGCCCCCGCTTCACATGGCTCTGCTTGAAGAGGGAGAGCTGCGTGCACCTAACAGTAGTGCACACAGCATTGCCCATGTATATTATGGGGATAGGAAGAGTTGGAGAGCCAAGCACTGTCTAATATTATAGACACGCCCCCATGCATGCTGGTCACGCCCACTGGCAGCGTGGTGTGGAAACCACCCTCTACAAATCCTGCGTTTGCCCATGAGATTAGAGTCAATGCATTGTTGGATGAAGAGGAGAACACCCAACCAATTGCTTCTACTTTGACTAATGGGATAGATCATTCACATGTAAATGCAGAGAAGCACGATGGATATATTGCTGGACATTTATGAAAACGATGCGCAGGTAACTGCAAAAATGGCTAATATAGCATTTTTTTTTACCTTGAACTATACACATGTACTATATCACATATTCTATTTTTTTCCATATATAGACACAGAACCTAAATAATAATAACTGCTATTTTTAAGACTAAGGGGTATATTTACTAAACTGTAGGTTTTAAAAAGTGGAAATGTTGCCTATAGCAACCAATCAGATTCTAGCTGTCATTTTGTATAATGCACTAAATAAATGATAGCTAGAATCTGATTGGTTGCTATAGGCAACATCTCCACTTTTTTCAAACCCGCAGTTTAGTAAATCTAGCCCATATGCTCTTTCTTTCTAGCAAATATTTTTTATCCTTGCCTCATATCAGTCAGTGCATCTCCTAAATTAATCCCAACCGGAATTCCAATCACGCCTGTGCAGGCCGAGGTCCCAGATATACAGCGCACATCATTGCTGGTCAGACACTGATCTGCCATATCAAAGAGGATCTTTCACACAGCTCCCACCAGAGAAGTGCATCTTCCTTACTGCTGATCCCAAGGAGATGAATTAGCTTACCAGACCTTTGAAAAGCCATCAGCGCTCAACAGCGCGCAGGGGCTTAAATCTATCTGCCCATTTGTTTCAAGGTGCATACTAAGATAAATTCCCCAGAGCAGAAGTCAAGGATGCTGTATGGATTTGCCTGATGGCTCGTGAATACCAAGCCTATTTCAACCTGCTCTCCCGTTGCAACGAAATTAAAAAAAATAAAAATCATTTATTTCGGCGTACAGAGCAGCGCGCAGAGCGGATTTTACAGGTGCAATGAAGCACTGCCCCGAAGAGGTTTTCTTGTGCTTGGTTCCAAAGATGATGAACAATCTCAGCCACCCGCTCTAATGTTCCCAGTCACATCATATAGCAATCCACCCGTATACTGTAATCATCTTGTACATATTGTACCATAACGTGGCAGACTGGAACTGGCTTAGAAATGCTTGATAAAAGCCCTTTGAACAAACTTACTGCATAAAAGTTCCTTTGAATATTTTATGTGGTGTCCTCAATCTAGGGGAAGGGTCAGCTAACGTACAGCAGTGTATGTAATAGCGTCAGTATTTAGATGTTATATACTTGTGTTTTAAAGTGCACCTGTTATATAAAGTGGAGACAGGGATTTGTGAGATGAAACAACATTTGTGGGAATGCAGCCAATCATTTTGCTAGCAAACAGTGACATCACTAGTGACATCACAGAGGCAACAGTGCAGCATTTGAAAGCTGTCTGAATTCATTAAGGGCTATTGTCTCAGTGACTTCACTATTTCCTAGTGCTTTTATTGCATGCAGTCTCATGAATACTGGTTTAGTCAACAAAATGCCTCCCTCCACTGAGGGTAGGTGAAGGATGCTTTTTAAGAGCTGCAATGTTTTTGTGTTAAAAGAAAACTACATAGGTGAAAAAAAAGGTTGTTTTTTTTGGAATGTTTGGCTGGTAAATTAAACAGACAATTGTGCAAGTAAGGTTTACTATTATGAACTTATTAAATGAGCACACCAATTTTGTAATTATTCGAATAATTGAGGTAATTATTATTATAAAGCTCTAACTAACGCTAACTATTGGGCTATTACTTCCCATTGGAACTTTGTTGGGTGATTGGCAAAACGGTGGCAATACGCTTGCTGGAGTCATATTGTTCTATCCACTTTCCAGTGATTCCGATGTCACACAGTGAGCGCAGCGCAGTCACACAGTCTATGTAGCAGGTTAGTGTGTGATTGGATGGTGATGTCACATAGTGAGCGCAGTCACACAGTCTATGTAGCAGGTTAGTGTGTGATTGGATATTGATGCCACACAGTGAGCGCAGTCACACAGTCTATGTAGCAGGTTAGTGTGTGATTGGATATTGATGCCACACAGTGAGCGCAGTCACACAGTCTATGTAGCAGGTTAGTGTGTGATTGGATGGTGATGTCACAGAGTGAGCGCAGTCACACAGTCTATGAAGCAGGTTAGTGTGTGATTGGATATTGATGCCACACAATGAGCGCAGTCACACAGTCTATGTAGCAGGTTAGTGTGTGATTGGATGGTGATGTCACATAGTGAGCGCCGTCACACAGTCTATGTAGCAGGTTAGTGTGTGATTGGATGGTGATGTCACACAGTGAGCGCAGTCACACAGTCTATGTAGCAGGTTAGTGTGTGATTGGATGGTGATGTCACACAGTGAGTGCAGTGCAGTCACACAGTCTATGTAGCAGGTTAGTGTGTGATTGGATGGTGATGTCACACAGTGAGCGCAGTCACACAGTCTATGTAGCAGGTTAGTGTGTGATTGGATATTGATGCCACACAGTGAGCGCAGTCACACAGTCTATGTAGCAGGTTAGTGTGTGATTGGATGGTGATGTCACAGAGTGAGCGCAGTCACACAGTCTATGTAGCAGGTTAGTGTGTGATTGGATGGTGATGTCACAGAGTGAGCGCAGTCACACAGTCTATGTAGCAGGTTAGTGTGTGATTGGATATTGATGCCACACAGTGAGCGCAGTCACACAGTCTATGTAGCAGGTTAGTGTGTGATTGGATGGTGATGTCACACAGTGAGCGCAGTCACACAGTCTATGTAGCAGGTTAGTGTGTGATTGGATGGTGATGTCACACAGTGAGCGCAGTCACACAGTCTATGTAGCAGGTTAGTGTGTGATTGGATGGTGATGTCACAGAGTGAGCGCAGTCACACAGTCTATGTAGCAGGTTAGTGTGTGATTGGGTGGTGATGTCACACAGTGAGAGCAGTGCAGTCACACTGTCTATATTTTTTAGGTTTTTAAGCAGCCAGCAGGTGTAGTGTGCTTTAGTTCCGATTGTGTAGTGCCCCACAATACAGATATCACAGAATGTCATAGATACAACCCATTGCAGACTAAGGCAAACTCTGACTGTCCAGCAGCTTGGGAACAACAGGCGTTCGTAGCTCCTGAAGAGACACAAGTTGACATTAGTTGCGAATATACAAACAGGTGACACAAGATCGCTTGCTTAATCTATGGTGTTATGGCTGTGGATGTGCTATTGCAGCAGGTAAAACAGTAAACTCTGCAGGTTTGGAGGAACACGTAGCAACGGCCAAACACAAAATGACAGAATCGGTTAAAGCAGAGATACCTTTCGCCTCTTCACCATCCATTTATCAACGTCTCCATTTGGCTAGGTGATTTTGGCTGAGAGCTAGAGGACGGGAGACGGAATAGACTTTCACAAGAAACTTGCTGAGAGACATATTAATAAACTAATAGTGGTTTAGGCTGCCGGCCGGGAGGTCCTGGGAGAAATCCTTTGGCAGGAATTGATAAGACAAGTATCTAGATTGTTTTTATTCTCATTTTAAAGTAGTTATATTAGATCCATTCTATGTCAGGCTCTCAGTGGGAGTGATATATCTGAATTTCATTTGCTATGGTCGCAGAGAAGAAAATATCTGCTAGTAAATCAAGATTTTCCATCAGTGCTGGAATAGACTAAATTTCAACTACACAGAAGGATGTAACACATTTATAAATGTACAACAGCTGGATGTTGTGATAGAAAAGCTGCATATTGCTACAGATGAAAGCGGTGCTCACATCTTGCTTGTATTGAATGATCATCTACTAGGAATCGGGTGATCCCAATCTCACTAGCGGCCTAACAATGCAATACTCTTGGCACAATCAGATATAATGCACTATTGTAGTCATGTAATCTGTTTCTGGAATGTAGCCCACTGGCCAGGTGTCCATTCATGCCGGCAGCAACACGGCCGCAAGCTATTCTCAGGGCTACTCGTATTTTTTATTTTATTTTTGAATGAGCATTTATTTAAAATACATGTCAATGGACGATCTCCATTGACATCTAGGTAATATAAAAACTAGAGATGGCTCGGTACTTTCGCGCATCCTTGGAATTGAAAAGGAGGCAAAACGTCATAGTGATGTCGTCGGATCTCGCGAGTTTTGGATTCTATAAGTACCGCCCTCCACGGCGATCCAGCGTCATTTTACAGAGGGACACGGAAGGGGTAGCACACTTCTTGGCAGTCTCTAGTGCAGTTGGGTGGCGTCATAGGTAGAAAAGAAGGAGGAGGGGTAGCAGTGTTCGTCAAAGTCTCCAATGACGTTCATAAGAGCTCCATTGCTCCATTACTAATTGTCATTGCTGAAATAGAAATAGGGCTGGCAGGCTTGTTCTTCTGAATTTGCAGTCAAAATTGTGTGGTGTTATATAGGTACCACATAAAGAGGAGAGCTCTATTGCTTCATTGCTAATTGTTATTGCTGAAATAGAAATACTAGGGCTGACAGGCTTGTTCTTCGTACAATTGGACTGCAAATTCAGGTGTTATATAGGTAACACACAAAGAGGAGAGCTGTATTGCTAATTGTCATTGCTGAAATTGAAATACTAGGGCTTGCAGGCTTGGTTTTGTGAATTTGCAGCCAAATTGTACGGTATTATATAGGTTACACGCAAAGAGGAGAGCTCCATTGCTAATTGTCATTGCTGAAATAGAAATACCAGGGCTGGCAGACTTGGTCTTCTGAATTTGCAGCCAAATTGTACAGTGTTATCAAAATGTATTCACAGCAGTACACAGAAGAGCAGGAGCACCATGCAGCTGCTGGCACCAGTCATGATTGTAATCCCTCTACATCATCTGGTAAAGCCTATGTTAAAGTGCATAGTGTTTGTAAGTCAGGGAAACAAAAATGTAAAAAAACTCCCTTCACCTTGGTCAAGAAAAAAAAGACCTGTAATCCAGACAAAGTTATCTGCAGAAAAAAATAAAATTGACAACATACCATTCTACACACGCAGTGGCAAGGAAAGAATGAAGCCTTCGCCTTTCTCTGAGTGCTAGTTTTGCAACTGTCACTGAGGCATCTTCTTGTGAGGTCAGTCATGTCCAAGCAAGACCTTGTCATTCGGACTCCAAAAATGGTGTCCAAATACTTTTACGTGTAAAAGCCGGGGTGGAAGAAAACAGTAAGGTATTAGAGGAAAATATATGTTCAGATTCAGAAATTACACAAATCCCTGAGGAGAGTCTATCCACGAGTGCTATGTGTAATCGTGAGCATTCTGATAGTGTGCCCATAAAGAAGGCCCCTTTCAGCATTTCTGCAGATGTGTGCCTGAACAGCCCAAGTGTAGCCGGTGATACACCAATTGAGGATGCCACTTTGGAATTGGACTTCTGTAATGGTGGATTCCAGCGGTGATGAATTAATAATGTGTGAGGATGATGCACACACTGATGAGGGTGAGGATGAGGCTGAGGATGATGATAACAACATCTTGCCACAGTAGAGTTCATTAACAGCACTGTTACCTTAGGTGCCTTAAGCCCATTGTTAGCTTGTTTTGTGGGGGCCCAAACAAACCAAGCACTTCAACCACAAGGAGTGGCACTTTTGTGGCTGAAGTGCTTGGTTTGTTAAAGTGTGCTTGTCCTTTTTAAGAGCCAACATAAGGGTGAGTGGGTGGGAGGGCACAAGGACAATTACATCTTGAACCCCTTTTCCTTTCAGCTAACGCTGTGTGCCAATTTTTCCTACATGTGCTATATACTGTTGTGTGCTTTGCAAAAATCTTAGACACCCATTGATGATGCAGAAGACTCAGCACAACATTTTGGCATCTGGTCTTGTCTACTGTAAAAGAATTGACCAGAATTAGTGACACCTCTGCTGTAACTCCCCCTGATCCTACTATCAACTATCAACATCCAAAAAATGGTAGAGGATTATTATTTTTTTTTTTTGAACAGTATAAAGACAACAGTTTTATTAACAAAGAACAGCGTTGCTGGCAGAAGTAATGTAAGCATGGATGTCTTCCACTTTGCTGCTGTTTCATCAAATGTTTGTAATATGCACTTTACGTCACAGGTACCTAACTATGTTATAATTTTGTGGGAATACAAAGCTCAGTGATGAACTTGCTTTTTGCTCTGAATTACAATGGCACTTTTTAGTGCTGGCACCCTAAATTGGTCGGGGTCTGATAAAAGCACGCATCCCGGGGGGGACAGCACTCGTCACCATGTATTAGCTGTAGCATTGCCACAGTTATCCAAGAAATGGGTGGAGCGATAAAATTAACCATAACTGGTTTCATGATCCAAGGAAAATTCCATCTTGCACCAATTTTCTTTTCTGCCACTGCAGTTTGCCAATGTGTCCTAGTTGTGCTAGGAACTGCCGTGTGTTTGAGTCATTGCTGTGTCGCTTAGCATCCAGCCAGGTCGCTGCAGTCTTTGTTTGAAAGTGTATGAAAATAATATTGTGACCTGTGAGATGGTCAAAATTGACTGCAAATGACGTGAAATTAGTGTTATTGAGTTTAATAATAATGTAGGGGGAAAAAAAAGCAAAATTATGTGATTTTAGAAAAAAAATAGGGATTTTAGAACAAAATAGGGAACCAAAACCAAAACATGCAAGGGCGGCTTTGCCAAAACCAAAACACGAAGTTAATCCAAAACCGAAACCAAAACCAAGACCAGAACGCGGGAATAAGTGAACATCTCTAATAGAAATATAGAATTTGATGGCAGATAAAAACCACTTGGCCCATCTAGTCTGCCCATTTTTTAACCTATGGTAACCACAAACCCTATTTTATTTATTCTTTATAAGGATATTCTTAAATCTATCCCAAGCATGTTTAAATTGCTGTACTGTATTCGCTTCTACCACCTCGGATGGGAGGCTATTTCACTCATCCACTACCCTTTCTGTGAAGTAGTTTTTCCTCACATTTCCTCTGACCCTACTTCCCCCCAGTGTCAGTACATGTCCTCATGTTCTAATACTTCTCTTTCTTTGTAGAATATTTCCCTCCTGCACCTTGTTATAACCCTTGATATATTTGAAAGTTTCTATCATGTCCCCCTTTCCCTTCTCTGCTCCAATCTATACATATTAAGTTAATTTAGTCTTTCCTGGTAGGCTTTGTGCTGTAGGCCATGCACCATTTTAGTTGCCCTTCTTTGTACAGTCTCTAATGTATTTATATCCTTCTGGAGATATGGTCTCCGGAACTGGACCCAGTATTCTAGATGAGGTCGTACCAATGACCTATACAGCGGCATTATTACTGCTTTCTTTCTGCTACTGATTTCTCTCCCTATACAACCAAGTACCTGACTTGCCTTTCTCATTGCTTTGTTACATTGCTTACCTGCCTTTAAATCACCTGAGATAGTGACTCCTAGATCCCTTTCCTCCTCAGTAGTTTCACAAATGATGGTAGTATATGTATATTACTATCACTGTAAGTGAGATCTGTATAAATTCTGATGTCATCACTTCCTTGTTCATTAGGAAAAATGGTATATTATAAAGAATAATGTGCTGCCTACCATCTACTATGATGGAGTTAGAAGTCACTTCGAAGATCTGTGACCAGGGGAGGAACTGCGTATCCAGAGCAATGGACTGATGATTAATATAAAGAGGGAGGGGTAGATCTTAGTATGTGTAAATGTCAATATCGTCTGTCGATGTTAGTATTAATATTACTCTGTACCAGTGTCAATAAATGTAAACGTCAGTGCCTGTGTGTGTCAGTATCAATGGAAATCAGTGTCAGTCAGTGCCATTCAGTATCTGTGACAGTCAGTGTCAAGTCTGTGTCCGTCATTGTCAGTCAGTGTCAGTGTCTGTCAGTCTCTGTGTCTGTCAGTCTCTGTGTCTGTCAGTCTCTGTGTCTGTCAGTCTCTGTGTCAATCAGTGTCAGTGCCTGTGTCTGTGTCAGTCAGTGCCTGTGTCTGTGTCAGTCAATGCCAGTGTCTGTCTGGGTCCGTAATTGTCAGTCAATGTCTGTGACAGTCAGTGCCTGTGACAGTCAGTGCCTGTGACAGTCAGTGCCTGTGATAGTCAGTGTCAGTGTCTCTGTGTCCGTCTCTAAGTCTGTCACTCTCTGTCTGTAACTCTGTGTCAGTCTGTGTCTTTGTCTGTGTCAGTCAGTGTCTGTGTCAGTCTGTGTCTGTGTCAGTCTGTGTCTGTGTCAGTCTGTGTCAGTCTGTGTCAGTCTGTGTCAGTCTGTGTCAGTCTGTGTCTGTGTCAGTCTGTCAGTCAGTCAGTCAGTGTCTGTGTCAGTCAGTGTCTGTGTCAGTCAGTGTCTCTGTCTGTGTCAGTCTGTGTCAGTCTGTGTCTGTGTCAGTCTGTGTCAGTCTGTGTCAGTCTGTGTCTGTGTCAGTCAGTGTCTCTGTCTGTGTCAGTCAGTGTCTCTGTCTGTGTCAGTCTGTGTCAGTCAGTGTCTCTGTCTGTGTCAGTCTGTGTCAGTCAGTGTCTCTGTCTGTGTCAGTCTGTGTCAGTCAGTGTCTCTGTCTGTGTCAGTCAGTGTGTCAGTCTGTGTCAGTCAGTGTGTCAGTCTGTGTCAGTCAGTGTCTCTGTCTGTGTTAGTCTGTGTCAGTCAGTGTCTCTGTCTGTGTCAGTCTGTGTCAGTCAGTGTGTCAGTCTGTGTCAGTCAGTGTCTCTGTCTGTGTCAGTCAGTGTCTCTGTCTGTGTCAGTCAGTGTCTCTGTCTGTGTCAGTCTGTGTCAGTCAGTGTCTGTGTCAGTCTGTGTCAGTCAGTGTCTCTGTCTGTGTCAGTCTGTGTCAGTCAGTGTCTCTGTCTGTCTCAGTCAGTGTCAGTCAGTGTCTCTGTCTGTCTCAGTCAGTGTCAGTCAGTGTCTCTGTCTGTGTCAGTCAGTGTCTCTGTCTGTGTCAGTCAGTGTCTCTGTCTGTGTCAGTCAGTGTGTCAGTCTGTGTCAGTCAGTGTGTCAGTCTGTGTCAGTCAGTGTCTCTGTCTGTGTCAGTCAGTGTCTCTGTCTGTGTCAGTCTGTGTCAGTCAGTGTCTCTGTCTGTGTCAGTCAGTGTCAGTCAGTGTCTGTGTCTGTGTCAGTCTGTGTCAGTCAGTGTCTCTGTCTGTGTCAGTCTGTGTCAGTCAGTGTCTCTGTCTGTGTCAGTCTGTGTCAGTCAGTGTCTCTGTCTGTGTCAGTCTGTGTCAGTCAGTGTCTCTGTCTGTGTCAGTCTGTGTCAGTCAGTGTCTCTGTCTGTGTCAGTCAGTGTCAGTCAGTGTGTCAGTCAGTGTCAGTCAGTGTCTCTGTCTGTGTCAGTCAGTGTCTCTGTCTGTGTCAGTCAGTGTCTCTGTCTGTGTCAGTCAGTGTCTCTGTCTGTGTCAGTCAGTGTCTCTGTCTGTGTCAGTCTGTGTCAGTCAGTGTCTCTGTCTGTCTCAGTCAGTGTCAGTCAGTGTCTCTGTCTGTCTCAGTCAGTGTCAGTCAGTGTCTCTGTCTGTGTCAGTCAGTGTCTCTGTCTGTGTCAGTCAGTGTCTCTGTCTGTGTCAGTCAGTGTGTCAGTCTGTGTCAGTCAGTGTGTCAGTCTGTGTCAGTCAGTGTGTCAGTCTGTGTCAGTCAGTGTCTCTGTCTGTGTCAGTCAGTGTCTCTGTCTGTGTCAGTCTGTGTCAGTCAGTGTCTCTGTCTGTGTCAGTCAGTGTCAGTCAGTGTCTGTGTCTGTGTCAGTCTGTGTCAGTCAGTGTCTCTGTCTGTGTCAGTCTGTGTCAGTCAGTGTCTCTGTCTGTGTCAGTCTGTGTCAGTCAGTGTCTCTGTCTGTGTCAGTCTGTGTCAGTCAGTGTCTCTGTCTGTGTCAGTCTGTGTCAGTCAGTGTCTCTGTCTGTGTCAGTCAGTGTCAGTCAGTGTCTCTGTCTGTGTCAGTCAGTGTCTCTGTCTGTGTCAGTCAGTGTCTCTGTCTGTGTCAGTCAGTGTCTCTGTCTGTGTCAGTCAGTGTCTCTGTCTGTGTCAGTCAGTGTCTCTGTCTGTGTCAGTCTGTGTCAGTCAGTGTCTCTGTCTGTGTCAGTCTGTGTCAGTCTGTGTCAGTCTGTGTCAGTCTGTGTCAGTCTGTGTCAGTCTGTGTCAGTCTGTGTCAGTCTGTGTCAGTCTGTGTCAGTCTGTGTCAGTCTGTGTCAGTCAGTGTCTCTGTCTGTGTCAGTCTGTGTCAGTCAGTGTCTCTGTCTGTGTCTGTCTGTGTCTCTGTCTGTGTCTGTCTGTGTCAGTGTCTGTCTGTGTCATATCTTTGTTTATTTTTCTTATATTAGAGCAAGAAGAAGCTGTGTGTTATTAACCATGAAATAACAATTACTCCAATAAACCAGACACCAACACTTTCAAGCAATCTCCAGGGATATTCCGCAGGGCACCCACGCCTTAGTGATGACACCGGTGCTTAGTTAATTGATAAACTGCATGCATATATATTGGTTCAAAATGGCTGCTCCCACTGTGTGCAAGTGATGTGTACATGTTAACTAATAGCAGTAACAACCGGCAATAAAAAAAAAACAAAAAACAGCAAGAGAGTAGGAGAATCAATCAGAAACAAGACACTGTTACTTAAATGAAAATATGCATTTCATTCCTAGGATTGAATTAAATTCTTAATTTACTCTCGCAATTGTGTGGTCTGCTAGCGGCAATCTAATGGATGGGATGTCATGTATACTTCCTTGTTGGGTACAGCATCGCACTTCAAGGCTTGTGATCAATAAAAGCTGTTGTCTTTCTTTCGGGTTAGAGGAGAAGTATCCACAAGAGCGAATCTTTCTTTGCTAAGTGCCCAGCGTGTTACTTATAGAGGTGAACTAGATTCATCATGTGCAAGGAAAGTGCTTAGATAAAAGAGATATGCTTCCTTTTGTGGGCTCTCCGAGCCTGCAGGGATTATATATGATTCCTCTGTGGTGTGTAGGACTACGTGTAGCACTGTATCATTCTTCAGTATGGAATATGGCCAAGACAGGGGTGTAGCAGCCTCAGGCAACCAATCAAAAGAGAGCTCAGGGTTAAGACCAAAAACTGTGTTACATATTTACCAAAGGAAGTCACAGAGACGAGTTCAGGGTACTCTCCCCATTGCTTTCTGTCTAATTGGTTTGCAGTCTAATCATGGCAAATGGAACTGGTCACAGCCAGCAGATCTTGGCAACATCAACACCTTTAGATAATGGCTGAAGCTGCTCTTGTCTGCCAATAACATCTGATTCAGGTTTTTTTTGTTCATATAGCTAAACTAACATATATTTGCAAACAGAATGTTTGGGTCAACAGCCCCTTTAATTATCCATATCTGAGATACAGAAATAAATCATCCTACATTAAGAAAGGTTTATGCATAAACACATAACACCATTCTATGCTTTTAATGTTCGCAATATAGATATTAAACACGTTTTTTCCCTTCTTTTATTCTGCTTGTTAATAGTCGTGGGGATGGGCCAATCGATTCGACTGATTCTGAAATTCTGACAGTTTTGTTGCCAGTTAATTAATTTGCGAATCACTCCTGATTTGCCCAAAATTTTGAGGAGAATCTGGCAACCTCTTTCCCATTTACAAAGCAGCATTGACGAGCAATTGTGTTCTTTTCAAAAAAAGAATAATTAATAAAACAATGTAACAAGGTACAGGGGCAAACGCAGGATTTGTAGAAGGGGGTTTCCACACCACGCCGGAAGTGGGCGTGGCCAGCATGCATGGGGGCGTTGCTATAATATTAGACAGTGCTTGGCTGCTCTCCAACTCTTCCTATCCCCATAATATACATGGGCAATGCTGCATTCACTACTGTTAGGTGCACACAGCTCTCCCTATTCAAGCAGAGCCGTATGAAGCGGGGGCAGGGTCCAGTCACCTCAATTATACAGTGCTCCAGGCTTGGAGGGGGGTTTCCAGATGCTAGGAAAACCCCCCTTGGACTTCCTATGAGGTAACTTCGACCAGCCACAGTTCTAGACTGGTGAGAGGTTGGGAATTATTTGAGTTGGGATATCACCATGGTGAATGGTTCCGGCGGCAATTGATTGGTGTTTTTAGGGGTGGGAACTTGTATTGGGGTAGGTCTTTCTGTCTGTTGTGACCACTCCCCATTTTTGCATGAGTGCACACACACTATTGTCGGCATATTATAACCATAGCTATTATACAGTAAATACAAAGCAGGGGAAGCAATTAAAATCTCCTCAATATGCCCATACATATTTATGAGCATATTTCAATGTTATTTTGTGTCCCATACATTTCTTAGTATACAAAGTCAGATGGGTGAGTAATACTAATTCAGCCAATTAAATGACTGGCAGCTTGCCACACTGACTAATTATGTCCTTCAACCAGTTAATCCCCCATTTTTCTTCTTCTCTGTGTTTTTCTATTACTCTAATCTCCTCACAGCCTTGCATATAGGTTCAGGTTACAGGAGTGTCCTAAATTTCAGGAAACCAAATTGGTAGTGACAAATATGTCCATTTAAAAGCTTATCAAAACTTTATTTATATCCTTGAATAGAACACAAACCGTGTAATATACAGTATTGACCTCTCACTGTTATACGAATTTATTGCAAGGAAGTTATAAAGCATCATAATATTAGCCAGTTTAACAGATTACACTTTGATTAAAAAGTGACGGGGAAGGAGAGGGCTGAGTTCAAATTTTAACAAATGCAGATCCGCCTCCAGATGGGAAATTGCATTTTAACTTATCCGATTCACAGGCAGAAAGTCCTATGGCATAGATCAGGTTCATAAATGCAGCCCATAATGTCTAGTTAATTTAGCACCCAGTCAATACTATTACATTTCCCGCTATCAAAAGTGCTGCGTGTTTGATGTTATCTATAAAAATCCTACATCTTATACTGGAGAGCTGAAATACTTAATAGCTACAGCTTAGTGATTCCTCCGTCATTGTAACATCCCAGAGCATCTAAGAATCCTCCCTGAAATAGCTATTTTGAGGGATATATTTACCGTATAACCACAGAAATGCCTATGCCCTGAGAACAGAGAAATGGAAATATTTAAGGTGATTTTGCTAGTGCAGTTAGTTAGTGTTTTGTTAGTGCAGTTAGTGTTTTGTTAGTGCAGTTAGTTAGTGTTTTGTTAGTTAATGCAGTTAGTTAGTGCAGTTAGTGCCTTGTTAGTGATGTTAATTTTTTTTTTGTTAGTGCAGTTAGTGTTTTATTAGTACGGTTAGTTAGTGTTTTGTTACTTAATGCAGTTAGCTAGTATTTTGTTACTTAATGCAGTTAGTGTTTTGTTAGTTAGTGCAGATAGTTAGTGTTTTGTTAGTGCAGTTAGTTAGTGGAGTGCAAATTAGAGCGTATGACAGGACACAGAACCCATTTAACATGCACTTAAAGTTTGACTATTATCTAGTAAAACATTTTCATGAGTTCCCTCCCTCCTTCTTAGCCCGAGGTTCCTCCATTCAACTAACAGTACTGGCCAAAATCCTGGGAGGGGTGTTTGTGAGTGGGGTGACTAATCACAAGCTGCAATCATGAGATTGAGGCTTCTGATTGGTTCTACCACTCACACACCCAGTTCTGTATTTCAGAACCCCAGGAAAAATGGCTGCCTGGAGAGTGCCCTGGGGCTCCTAGTTGTCTGCTTTCGCTGTAAATATCTAATTACTGGATTTTGTGGTAAGGGGCTGTGGGGTCATATGGTGTACCTTTGACTTTACCTACCATGTTGGTGTTGCAGACCCCACCTATAGCAATACTATATGTCAATATCAGCTGAGGTGATCCAATTAGAGGCCTCCAACAGCAGCAGGGCAAAACTGCAGATTTATTTAGACTTTGTTCATTTTCTGTTAAAGACCATCCAGTAACCTAGTTCAATCAATACATATATTGCAGCATTGTATTACACAGTATAATTTGTAATACATTGTTTACCTGTTCCCATATATAATGTATATGATGCTCAGAGGAACACACTTCCATTACAGTACAGTTTTCTTTGTTTTATATAAATAGCAAATATAGAGCATAGTCCATGTAGCTGTGGCTAAAACCCCCGGGGTCTTGGTTCAGTATATGGACCCCCTGATATAAATGTATCACTTTTACATATATGAATAAACTTATGTTTAGCCTTTTTTCCCTTTGACTTCAGTTTCACATAAACTTGATAATAACATGCATTGTTCTAACTTTACAATGGAGTTTGAAAAAAGAATCTTGTAGCAGAAAGTAGAAATGTATCCTACAATATGCTGCCATTGAATAAAAGGCTGCTGATATGGATCATCAAACCAAACAGCAATGAAAGATCGGAGCTCATTCACATAGTCATACTGAAGTATCCTGTGCTTGTGCCATGTACTCCAGCTTCCCTGTGTGACTACACACTTATACCGGGTATACAATCACTGTGTGACTGTGCACTTATACCGGGTATACAATCACTGTGTGACTGTGCACTTATACTGGGTTTACAATCACTGTGTGACTGTGCACTAATACCGGGTATACAATCACTATGTGACTGTGCACTTATACCGGGTATACAATCACTGTGTGACTGTGCACCTATACCGGGTATACAATCACTGTGTGACTGTGCACTTATACCGGGTATACAATCACTGTGTGACTGTGCACTTATACCGGGATACAATTACTGTGTGACTGTGCACTTATACCGGATTTGCAATCACTGTGTGACTGTACACTTATACCGGGTATACAATCACTGTGTGACTGTACACTTATACCGGATATACAATCACTGTGTGACTGTACACTTATACCGGATATGCAATCACTGTGTGACTGTACACTTATACCGGGTATACAATCACTGTGTGACTGTACACTTATACCGGGTATACAATCACTGTGTGTCTGTACACTTATACCGGGTATACAATCACTGGTTTTGCTTCTGTGTTTGAATCGTTCAATCTGTTCAGTGCATCTTATTATCAATCACTCAGATCTAAGAAGCTGCAGGTTTCTGTGCACTGCTAACTACTCATTTCCTATTGAACCTAATTTAAAATAGGGAAACTCCACCAACAGCATTAAACATTTCCCCTGTCAGCAATTAAATAACATGCTGGACACTTTAGTAATCTCAGCTACATTTAAAGTTCTAATAGATAGACATGTTATAGTTATATATGACATATAGATAGATAGATAGGTCATACTTGCCAACTCTCCCGCATTGTCCGGGAGACTCCCGCATTTTGCGAGAGTCTCCCGGACGAGTGTGGCAATCTCCCTGATAGGAAGGGGGAAAAATTTAGTTTAAACGCCGCGATTCACCCGGAATCGCGGCGTTTAGCCCCGCCCCCACTGTAAAATGACGCGATTTGCGTCATTCCGTCACGGGGGCGGGGCCAAAATGACGCGATTTCGCAGCCCCGCCCCCTGCACGCCCACGTCCCAGCCGGCATCTCCCGGAAGACAAAAAAAAAATGTTGGCAAGTATGAGATAGGTAGAGAGATATAGAGATAGATAGATATGGGATATATATATTTTGAATGAATGGATAGATATAGGATGGATGGATAGATAGATAGATAGAGATACACAATTTTTAATAGTAGGCTTACTTAATTTTATTGTACTAGGACCCGATAAAACTGGATCTTCAGTGGCTGCTCTATGCACAAAAAAAATCTATAAATATTTTTGAGAGATGAGGATTTTGTCCTGTCAGGGTTTATTTTATTCCAGAGATGAAATTTGTTCCGGCTGCCTCGTGAAGGTCTAATGATCTGTTTAAGAGGAAAACAGCATTTTTCACAGTTGTGGAGCAAAAGTAAATGTGATGATTTCTACACAGATGCAACAGGCCTTGAGGCTCTCCGAGAAGGATCTCATCAAACACGCTGCCAGGAATATCTATGGATGCGTGTTGGCTCTAGAATGATTGCAGCTCATGGACGAATCTGACAGAAAATCTATGGTCCTCTCTTCCTTTTCTAACCTCGGTCCTCGGGTGACAAATTCCAACGCTCTGCCTCGGTCATGGCCGGAGCTCGGGGGACTGCAAAGTTTTCTCAAGGACTAAAGCATTTGTAACTTCCTTTGCAGCTATTGGGTGTAGATAGCAGCTGTGTCTCTTAAGGGAGTTCGTTCCACGGCACATTCGGAGACGTGTTAATGTGATTTTTCATTACTTATCTGATGTATGCATTCCGGCTCATAGCACCTTTGTGTATCAGCGACACTTATTTTTATAATATACAGCGCCAAAAGTTTCGATTTCCAAAACTGTCAAGGTTAATCAAGGGTAATGGACCTCTTGACAGAAATGAGGATTTTTACATAAAAATCCAAGCGCACAATATTACTTTTAGTAAGAACAAGTGGTTCTTGAAGAGACAAAGGATTGAGCGGGAGGATAATCTGTCACTTGAGAGCGGAGTTTGTATGTTCTCCCCGTGTTTGCGTGGGTTTCCTCTGGGTGCTCTGATTTCCTCCCACACTCCAAAAACATACTAGTAGGTTAATTGGCTGTTATCAAATTGACCCTAGTTTCTCTCTCTATGTCTGTCTGTGTGTGTGCTATGAAATTTAGACTGTAAGCTCCAATGGGGCAGGGACGGCTGTGAATGAGTTCTCTGTACATTAGTGGTGCTATATAAATAAACGGTGATGATGATGAGAGCAATATCTATAGAGCAGCTGGCAATTCTGCCCCCTTCTGTACTGTTTTATGATTGGTTACCTCAGGTGGCAGTCAACTGGGCGAGCAATCTCAATTTAGCAGGGAAGTGGGCGGTTCTGTCAACTATACTATTGGGAAAGTTGTCAAGGAACAACCTACTTCTTATTCAGAGAAATTTGCTGCTGGTGAGAGCTCCCGTGTAATATCTATGATTACAGTGATAGGCCGCCAGATGCACTTCAGGGGCCGCAGTGTGGCCCTCTCACCTTCAAAAGGGCTGCCCATAACATTTAATGTCAGAAATAAGTTAAAAATACAATTAATCAAAGAAAGAGACACCTCTCTGTAATAATGTACCAGGAGGCATTTTAAACAAGTGGTACAAGCTATCACCAACAGACCTGCCAATACAACGGTAAGGGGGTGAGGGCCACTTGTTGCCCATCATTTTGGGATAACTAGTGCTCAGTCTGTAATTGAGAATAATATTAGGGATTAAAATAAAATGTTTTTCACCTTAATATCTTGCCGACCTAATCCAGATAACATAGCAAATTAATGAAATCTGTTCAGTATACCATCTGATTTAGAAGTACCGGTATATCGCACATATCGCCGCACTCCCCACACTGCTGTCATGTATTTGTGCCGCTGCCTAGATCGCTGCTGTCTATGGACAAAATTGGTGGAAATCTTGACAGTTGTGAAGAGATCATTAGAAAATAGACTGTAAGTGGCTGTGAATGAATGTCAGTGCTTTAATAGTAGTGAAGGAACTAAAACAGCATCATTTTACCTATTTTTCACCCTCACTATGGCAAACTGTGTAAATATATGGAGGGCTTAAGTTGATGACATCAATAATATCATCAAGAGTAAAGCAAATCATGATGCCCTTGTCCACTCTATGTTCTATCTATCTTTCTATCTATCTATCTATCTATCTATCTCATATCTATCTATCTATCTATCAATCTCATATCTATCTGTCTATCTCATATCTATTTATTTATCAATCTCATATCTATTTATCTATCAATCACATATCTATCTATCTATCTATCTATCTATCTCATATCTATTTATTTATCGATCTCATATCTATTTATCTATCAATCTCATATCTCTCTATCTAACTATCTATCTATCAATCTCATATCTATCTATCTATCTGTATATCTCATATCTATCTATCTATCTCTCTCATATATATCTATCTTTATATCTCATATATATCTATCTTTCTATCTATCTCATATCTATCGATCTCATATTTATTTATTGATCTCATATCTATTTATTGATCTCATATCTATCTATCTATCTATCTATCTATCTATCTATCTATCTATCTCTGCATGTATTTGAGCATCAGGGTTTTCCCTCTGAATCGGACACAGGGGTTAATACTGGGAAAGTGTCTGATTCGGTCTGGATTGTATTCCAATCACATGGGCTGCATGTGCTTTAGTGAAGGGCATTGAAGTGACAAGGCTGGAATGAATGTTTATCTCAGTCTGACAATGCATTACCATTCTGCAGGAGGAAGTGGCACACGGTGTTACAGAGCAATCACAATTTGGGAGGACCTTTCTCGAACTGTGGAAGCCGTTGCGGCTGTTTATCCAAAGTATAGTGTATATTGGTTATTATTATGGGGCCTGCGTAAGTTATAATACCAACAAGAAACATGTTAAAGCCTTTGCTGGAGAATGCAGAATGAAATCCAGTTACCGCGTTGTGTTTCTGCTTGCCCTCAATATCTGCCTCATCATTTCTGTAGAAGATGATATATCTCAGATAAGCGACAGGCAAGGCTTTATCTGTCATTAGATATGAAAAAAGAAATAAAAAAAAGCAATATTATTTTGTAACCTTGCGATACAATGGCACGAGTCTTTCGTTCTTAGGTGTCTGGGTGACTTTGATGTAAGTTGCTATGCAAACTCTGCCGGCTTGTGCACTACAGTAATTCTGTTTGCTATTTACAAAGCAGACATGTTTGCTTTGTGTATATGGAATCAGCTTGAGGTTTACAATCGGATATACAGAAGAGCCATGAAAAATGTAGAGGTCAAAATTAAAAACAAACACAATAATATTTGGAAAACCAACTGGTGCCTGGTGGGTTGCATGCAAATAACTGCTTGTATCTATGCGGGAGATTGGATGAAAAAAAGTGTTCAATATTAATTTGGAATTATATTATATCTGCCTATGTCAGGTTTAAGCATAACATTGTTAATAGTATGAAATTAGGTTGTTTACCTCCTGAGATATGGTGGCCCCCTGATCAGTCTGGTTCACCCTCTCCTTGTTCATTTCAGGTTCTTAAAGACACTTCAGTCACATTGATCTCATAATATCTCCCTAATGCATGTATAACAAATTATGTATATAATAATATTCCTGCTGCAAGACTCGCTGTCTGCTTTGTAACATTCCTACAGAAGGAAGCTCTACAGCTGTTTAAGAATAGGGTCACTGATTGGCTACATGTTGGCCTAGCTCCTCCTACTTCAAACTTGGCTGAGTTGAAATAATCTGTGCAGCTATTAATATTAAGACACTCTGGCTAAAAGTTGCCCTCTCCTGAGGTTAAAAAAATAGGTTACTTTGTAATATCTACTCCTCAAGTTGTGATATACCTTCTAACACCTTCTTCTCTGAACCTTTTTTGGTAGCTATGCTCCAACTAAGCACTGGAACAGAGAGTTGACCACGAACAGGCATCATCCCCCAATTCATGTCCCCCCATGTTCTTAACTTCCGACTGCTACAAGCTGCTAGGACTTCTATCTACTAAGCTGCCCAGCTAAAATCTACATCATCATCATCATTTAGCACCACTAATTCCGCAGCGCTGTACAAAGAACCCACTCACATCAATCCCTGCTCCATTGGAGCTTACAGCCTAAATTCCCTAACATACGCACACATAGACAGATTAGGGCCAATTTTGATAGCAGCCAATTAACCTACCAGTGTGTTTTTGGAGTGTTGGAGGAAACCGGAGCACTTGGAGGAAACCCACGCAAACACTGGGAGAACATACAAACTCCACACAGATAAGGCCATGGTTGGAAATCAAACTCATGACCGCAGTGCTGTGAGGCAGAAGTGCTAACCACTGAGCCACCGTGCTGCCCAATCTTGATAGAGCAAAGCATTCGTGAGAATTTATACATCGCCACTATGTATAAACGATTAAAGCTTGTAAATCTTATTGTATATTAAGCATGCTAGCTACTATCAAACTCAGTAGAGGATGTTGGACAGAATGAACAATGAATCAAGTCATCGCTATTAAGGGGCTTAATTTATAAAGTTCTAGTGTATTCAGTATTATGTGTGATAGAGATGCAGATTTCCTTGAAGGAGATTTACACCCTCGGATAACTTTAACATATTAGATTGTGCATTCCCTAATGCAGGTATTACTAAACAGAAACATTGAAGGAAGCCAGTGTAGTTAGTATAAGTTGCAGGAATGCGTGTGTAAATCAATAGATTTAATTTGTCTGAGGATAGAAATAACCTTCAGGGGCAAACGCAGGATTTGTAGAGGGGGGTTTCCACACCACGCTACCAGTGGCCGTGACCAGCATGCATGGGGGCGTGGCTATAATATTAGACAGTGCTTGGCTGCTCTCCAACTCTTCCTATCCCTATAATATACATGGGCAATGCTGCGTGGACTACTGTTAGGTGCACACAGCTCTCCCTTTTCAAGCAGAACCGTGTGAAGCTGGGGCAAGGACAAGCCACCTCAATTATACAGTGCCCCAGGCTTGGAGGGGTTTCCCAGACACTAGGAAACTCCCCCTCGGTTTGCATATGACCTTTAAAGGACATGTCATTATTATTGTTATTATTACGGCCAGCGATACCTGACCATACCCGTTGCCGGCGGTAGCCTTTAATAAATAGGAAGAAACCCTACCTCCAGTGAAAACAGACATCTTCAACAGAGAAAATGCTTTTCTCTGGTTAATATATATGCCTCAAAATTCCGCTGGAGATACATGAAAATTTCCGTTCCCAAATGCAAAATAAGGCATTTATTGTGCGTAAAGTTTTGCAAAATTTGCTCATCTTAAATAGTAACCGATCAACAATAAACGTACAAAGAGCAGCAATGATAACAGAGGAATGGAGGTGAGAGCCAGCATTGCTCCTTCACTCAGCATTTACTTTATAAAATAACAGACTTGATCTTCCAATGATGTTACTGGGTATTAGTTCAGGTCAATTGAAGGATTAACCTTTTCTGTTGTACTGAAAACATCCAGTCTATAAGGCTGTAATTCTTCATGTCAAACCTATGGTGAGAATCCTGTTAGCTTCAACAAATAGTCCCCTGGTTTCTTTACTATGTTTGAATGCTTTTTTTGGTTTTGTTTTGTTTTGTGTTGTTTTTTAATGTATTTAGCGCTGCAGGAACTCTGTGCTGCCTTTGTTGCACAAAATAAAATAACATTCTTCCATTAAACGCAAATCTAAAACCAACCATGTCTAGATTTCCATATAGGAACCACTAAAGTATATTGTGTCTTATAAGGGTCATTACGCAATTTTCCGGGCAAGCTTACTCCATCGCACACAGCAGTAGAGCTGTCACATGTTGCAGAAGCACAGGAGCGAAACGCAAGACAGCTCAACCTGAGAAGAGCGCTAGTCCCGGGCTTCCATCTGCGAAATGTGCAACATTTTGCAGCCAAATGTGAAAAATGTTCTCTCATCACTAAAAACTCGGTGACAAGTCTGCTTGATGTATAAGCACTTCAATTATTCAAGCTGTATATTTTGATATGGTTTAGTACCAAATTCCCCATTTCCCTATAAACAAAAATAAGACTGAAATTATTATTTAATATAAAGTATTCTATTAATCACTTTGGAATCTAGGTGTAAATATTTGCACTAAGACACAGCAACTAATCAAACGCTTGTTTGCATCTAAACAAACAAAGGAGAAGAAGAATCCTCAGCGCTGTCACATCAAAGGAGATGTTAGAAATAAACAAATGAAAAGATACTTAATCTCATACTTGCCAACTCTCCCGGATTGTCCGGGAGACTCCCGCATTTTGCGAGAGTCTCCCGGACGAGTGTGGCAATCTCCCTGATAGGAAGGGGGAAAAATTTAGTTTAAACGCCGCGATTCACCCGGAATCGCGGCGTTTAGCCCCGCCCCCACTGTAAAATGACGCGATTTGCGTCATTCCGTCACGGGGGCGGGGCCAAAATGACGCGATTTCGCAGCCCCGCCCCCTGCACGCCCACGTCCCAGCCGGCATCTCCCGGAAAAAAAAAAAAAATGTTGGCAAGTATGCTTAATCTAACACTTTGAAAATGTATTGTTGTACTTCCAGGTGTTCTTTCAATCACAGACAAGGTTTTCTTGATTATCCCCACATGAATGCCTCTCAGCACTGGGGTCATGAGTTCGATTCCCGACCATGGTCTTATCTGTGTGGAGGTTGTATGTTCTCCTCGTGTTTGAGTGGGTTTCCTCCCACACTTCAAAAACATACTTGTAGGTTAATTGGCTGCTATTAAATTGACCCTAGTCTCTCTCTCTCTCTCTCTCTCTCTCTCTGTTTGTGTGGGTGTTATGAAATTTAGACTGTAAGCTCCAATGGGGCAGGGATTGATGTGAGGAGTTCTCTCTACAGTGCTGCAGATTTAGTGGGTCTATATTAATAGCTGATGATGAAAGGAGAACACAATAACATAGTGTAGTAGGTTGCAATTAAAAATTACACCTCAAAACCGTGCACATAATGAAAGGAACGGTGAGTCAGTCTTGTATGAGAAACACTTTCAGTTACAGAGATAGGTGCCGATTCAACAGTGAACATGTATGTCGACTTTGTCCGTATAATCTGCAAATTTGATCTGCGCATGCCCAGAATCGGACCGTACGCAACTAAACGCAGCAACATTTAATTCCTCTGTGTACGCAAAGGATACTTACTTGTCTTTCTGCCGTATCTCTTGCTCCAGCTACACGGGTAGTCTAAGTCCTGATCAGTAGTGATGACAGTCTTATATGCTCGCTATAACATGTGTTTACACACAAGAGCAACTGTAAAACTGTATTTTATGTTCAGAAGACATTAAGAACATCATAATAAATATATATCATGTGAAATTGTACATTGCCTACGCTAGACCGCCCCTCCCCCACCCCTGCTCCGCCCTTCAAATCGCAAAATGTCATTTACCTGCGAGCATGAACTGCATGTATTTGCGTTCTTTGGCGTAAGTCACAGTTTCGCACATGCGCTGAGCTAAAATACCCAAGATACTGTTGGATCCAATCAGTCAGTTCACTTGTAAGTGTCCCTTTAACAGTTTATGTTGAGCTCAATACAGCCGGAGAGAAATAGAACACACTGCAAGTTCTTAGTGTCCAAAATATTCTCTGCTTTACTGTTTACAAATTCACATACTTATACAGAATGACACACTTCAGCACACTACGCCCCAAACTGTCTTATTGTGCATTTTTCCTTTACACAAACCTTGCTACATTCTCCCAGGGAAAGTTGTTTTCAAGGCCGTAGCTCCCTGCAAACAACAAGCTAATAATGAATACATTCTACAAACTAGCTTTCTTTAAGCTGTGAAAGGACAAAACAGCTGACAGGTAACAAGATGGCGTCAGCTCAGCAGAATCACATCTCTCAATACGCAATGTAAATGAATTAGTCAGACCCACAATGTATAAAATCAAACAGAGCATTTAATGCATGGAACTTTAAAATCCTGAACTGAAAGCCAGTCTTCCTACCGGAATGAAGATGTCAGAGACAGTGATTAGATGTTATGACCACAAGCTTCCGGGATGTTGCTCAATTGTAAAATACACTTCAGAAAGATGTAGCATTAAAAAAAAAATCACCATATTTAAAATACTCATTGGCCAATCAGATTCCATCTATAAAAGGTGGGCGTAGTTTGTATTGCCTAGATCGCGCTAGACTGATAAAGGCTAATTGATGATTGATTGTTGTGGTTCAGCGCAAATTCTGCCCAAAAACCAGTAAATCAGCCCCTCTCATCCTTCCATAACTCTAACTCTTCTATTAATACAGGTGGATCATGAGAAATAAACTGATACTGTCTTCCAGGTTAGTGCTGCTAATGTACGTCGCCCTGATTTTTTTTTTTAGGCTTCCACTAAAACCGAAGCTCACCAAGTCCGCGCCTTTACTTGTGCCACGTGCCTCCTTTGGAATGTCTCCCCTGATTGGCGACATTCGCTGCTTCTGCCTTAGAAATAACTCTGGACCATAATTCATGCTGACTGTGGTGACAGCGACTGGTGAAGGTAGAGTAGATGAAACACAGATCGCCCTCCGGACATGAAACGGAGAGCCGGATCCTAATGGGAGATGAGGTTGCGTTCTTTTTTTGGAGATTGAAATCAGGCGACCTTACTTTTGTATCAGCTGCATTATCCTAATTGAAGGATACACTGTAAAGTTCAAACAGAGAAACTGCTTCCCTGGTATGACAATACGAGTTGGCATATGGTTTTCTACGTTCACTCTCACAACATGGGTAAGGATACGCAGGGCTGCCAAGAAGAATTCAGGGCCCGGGTACAACAAATTCATGGGGCCCCTCTCAAAGTGAAGTAAGCCCCAAAATTTTTTTGCGCCGCCGTAAGGCGGCGCAAAAAAGATTAGGTATATGGTCATATATTCAGGGGCGTGGCTAGCCAAACGGCAGTGCAAAAATTTTGGGAGGTGCGGTCATGCATTTGGGGGCGTGGCAAACGTGCCATTGGGGCGTGGCTAACATAAAAACCACTAGGCTCTCAATTCGCCGGAGCGTCACATATGTTCAAGCACTCCTGACTTTCAGGACATCTACCACCACAGGGTAGTATACAAACAATGCAGTGTGTACACAAACAGTTCAGTCTTGGCCTACACCTTACATTGGACACAACATTCACCAAAAATTGGTATTGTCCCTACTAGAATCACAACATTTCACACACTGTGCTGCTCTCTCCTACCTGTTCTTCTCACTTTCTCCACCTGTGGCTGCTGCTTTCTTTAGTTGTGGCTTGTCCGGATCCAGAAATGTTGAAGGACCTATTTTGAAAAAAAAATGGCTACATTTAGAAAATTACAGCCAGCCCCAACGTTAAATCAATAGCACCCACGATTAATAATTAGGCCTTACTCCAGCCCCAACATTAAAATAATACTATTCACATTAAATAAATAAACCTATTTCCCTTCCTGCAAACAGCCCCAGCAATACCTATTTCCCGCAACCATCACTGCCATTAAATAATTCATAGTCACATTTAATAAATAGACCTCATTCTCCCTAAACTCACCCCAAGATTCAATAGCCCCCAAACCACCCCATCTTAAATTAATAGTCCCTACTATTAAATTGCCTCACCATCACCCTACAAACAAAATAGCGCCCATTAATTAGCTGCCACCTACCTCACACACACTACATTGCAACAAGCCCCCTGTGCCATTACACACACAATACTGTGCCCCTTCATCACAACTACACTGTGCCCCCTTATGCTCACACTGCGACCTCCATGCTGCTTTTCCCCCTTCTTTTTTACTTTGTGCCTCTCTCCCACTTTTTTTCCTCCTCTGTTCCTCTCTCCCACTTTTTTTTATTCCTCTGTGGCTCTCTCCTTTTTTTCCTCCTCTGTTCCTCTCTCCCCAATTTTTTTTTTATTCCTCTGTGGCTCTCTCCTTTTTTTCCTCCTCTGTTCCTCTCTCCCACTTTTTTTTTTATTCCCCTGTGGCTCTCTCCTTTTTTTCCTCCTCTGTTCCTCTCTCCCACTTTTTTTTTTATTCCCCTGTGGCTCTCTCCTTTTTTTCCTCCTCTGTTCCTCTCTCCCACTTTTTTTTTTATTCCCCTGTGGCTCTCTCCTTTTTTTCCTCCTGTTCCTCTCTCCCCAATTTTTTTTTATTCCTCTGTGGCTCTCTCCTTTTTTTCCTCCTCTGTTCCTCTCTCCCACTTTTTTTTTTATTCCCCTGTGGCTCTCTCCTTTTTTTCCTCCTCTGTTCCTCTCTCCCACTTTTTTTTTTATTCCCCTGTGGCTCTCTCCTTTTTTTCCTCCTCTGTTCCTCTCTCCCACTTTTTTTTTTATTCCCCTGTGGCTCTCTCCTTTTTTTCCTCCTGTTCCTCTCTCCCCAATTTTTTTTTATTCCTCTGTGGCTCTCTCCTTTTTTTCCTCCTCTGTTCCTCTCTCCCACTTTTTTGTTTATTCCCCTGTGGCTCTCTCCTTTTTTTCCCTCCTCTGTTCCTCTTTCCCCAATTTTTTTTTATTCCTCTGAGGCTCTCTCCTTTTTTTCCTCCTCTGTTTCTCTGTCCCCTTTCTTTATAGTACTGTCCCTCTCTGTTTTCCTCCCCTTGCCTCTCCGTTTCTTTACTTACCTTTTGTCACCTTCTTTCTTTTCTTTTCTGCTCTTCTGTCTCCTCTTCTGTCTTCTTTCTTCCTGCTGGCTGCGGCGCTCCTCACTGACTGACAGGCGTGACTGGATGACGTCACGCCCGGCAGTCAGTGTGAATGGAGGAGAGGAGGGACACGGCGCCGCGCGATCACGTGAGTATTTATTTTATTTTTTTTTTAATTTATTCTTCCTCCCAGCTCCCAAGACCCCCCCTCCCCCCCCCCCGCGGGAAAAAAAAAAAAAAAAAGTTACAAAAAAAAGCGCAAGACAGAAAAATTTAAAAAAAAAAAATTAATTAGCAGCGAGGGCCCGGCCCGGGCCCCCTGGCATGGCCGGGCCCGGGTAAACTGCTCCCCCCCCCTCTCGGCGGCCCTGAGGATACGATCAGGGGCTGACCTACATACAAGAAAGTCTTCTTTTGTCAGAAAACCAATCCCTCCTGTTTTAAAGAAAGACAATATTTGTTGCCATAAAATGCACCCCTCTTATACACAGTAGAACCGGTCTGGCCAATCTGTGTCTCTCAAAGTGTTGTGAGACTACAAGCCCCAGCATGCTTTGCCAATAGATAGCCAGTCGATAGCTGGTAGGGCATGCTGGGAAATGTAGAGCCACAGGCCAGGCCTGCAGTGGGGGCAACCATTTTGTGGGGTGAACCCATATCCATGACAACGCCTTGTACTTCATTGATGTTAAAAAAAGCCTTAATGTACTATTTGGATGAGTGTTGATTCACCCCACAAAATGGCTGCCTACAATGTGTGCAGGCAGCGGGTATTTTAAATGCAAATTATTTTTATTTATTTTTTTATTATGCACTGGACAGATTTCTTTATATTTATGTCATATCATGACAAGAGAGCAGGACACATAGAATACAACTGTAAAATTAGTACTAATGGTTTGCTTGTATGGTGTAAAAACATAAATACCAAAATGGATGGCTTAAAGCTGCGTTCTCAGTAGCTGTGGGAGTTATTTTTAATCAACACTTTTAAATAGCTATAAAGTGGAGGGGGGGGGGGTGGTGAACCTGAGGACCAATAAGAAGCTGCAGTCAATGTCATTGTGTGTTCTTATTGGTCCATGCGGTCACACACCCACTTTGCAGTGTCACACATGACAAAGGAGCGCACTGGGCTGGGTGATTTATCTGGGAGTGCAGCTTTATAGGGTAATTGATGAAGCTACAATATGAGGGTCACTGTGTGGTGTCATGTACCTATTGTTTCACTATTGCACTCACCCATACAGGAAACTTCATGGCTTAGTGAGTCAAGAAGGTGCTAATTTTGGGAAGGAAAACTGTTCTAATGGGTGAAGCTGAGTGGATGGGGCGTTTGCTCCTGAATGCAGGCTAGACACAGGAGTACAACTCCTATGAGATTTCATGTTGTGCTACAAGATACTGATATAGGTTTCATTGAATGGTGATGGCTAATGTTAGGCACATTTAGACATTCATGCAGGGGCTAGCTGCCACATTTTAGCCTGGAGGTTGAGGCTGGGCTCAGCAACCTATTAGGAACATTTAAAAAGAAAATAAAATGCAGGTGGCTCTGTGCCCCAGCCCCAGGGATGCCCCCCACTCCAGCCAGCCCCTGCATGCATGTCTTGTGAATATATTTTAACCATTTTGGGGTCCTAATAGGATGTGGGGCCACAACAAACCATAAAAGCATACTTGCCAACTCTCCCTGAATGTCAAGGAGACTCTCTGAAATAGGGGTGATCTCCCTCACTCCCTGAAGAGTCTGGCATTCTCCCTGATGCTGAGCCAGTACAAGACGTGGTTGGCTTCGCCATCTGTGGCATGATGACGCAGTTCAGAAATTGTGTCCTATGTCCATGTATTGATGCCTATGGAGGTGGCCATTTTCATGGAGACCAAGATTTAATCAAAGACTGACAGGTGAGACAACATGACTTCAGTAATAGAGATAGAAATGTAAAAGACACTTCAGTCTCTAGAGATTCATTAGCTGCTTTTCTTTAACGCATAGTTGTCTACTACTCCCGCATTTCTGGGAGACCTCCCGGAAGAGCAGGGCAACCTCCTGGTTTTCGCCCCCACAATAGATAAGTGGCACCCCACATGCACACCTCCCCCGGAATCTCCCTGAAGCCAACGAGGAAAGGTTGGCAAGTATGTCATTGTTATGCAAGCAACAAAATATCTTAAAACTGAGAGGTTCCTTGTAAATTTAAATCCATAGCTTGTTTTTTCTGCTTAGGGTCTTAAAAGATGTAAAAGTGGTTTAGAAGAGTTTACAATTGTTCCACTCACCTTCAACTTCCAAGAATATTTGCTAAAACGCAAGAATCGTCTGTAACTCTCTGTACTGTTACTCTACACAGTCTATAAAACAAGTCACACTCAGCAATATGCACAGCCCAACTGCAGGAAATTAATGTTTAGTTTCTGTGTGCTAAATCTATTCCAAGGCTTGTTTGCAAAACAGTAGTAATATTTGTGTATTAACATAAGCAGACTTTTTTCTATTTTTGCATGAATTGTACACTATAATTTGCACTTTTGACTGTAGTCATTTAGGCTAAATTGCTTTAGCTCGATTCTGGGTTAAATTCATAGCTGGAGGGCGCAACAGATGCTTAAATCAGGATTGGAGGGCGCTTCTATAAAAAAAAAAGAGGACCAGCTGCAATCCGAATGCTTGCTGAAAAAGGATCTAGCTGTACAATTATTAACAGCGGAATGCGACAAGCAGTCATTTTATTTGGAAAGAAATAGAAACAGAGATTAATTGACAAATGATATAAAGATTTCATAAATAATAATCAGTATTAATGGCAGGGTCGTAGGTACCACCTGTACGTCAGATTTGGAAAATAACTAATAATTATTAATAATAGGCATTTAAAAATGTCAACTGCAGTAATAATAATTAAGAACATATTTTGAAATGGGGGTCAAGTTATGGTCCATCGTCATCATCACTTATTTATATAGCGCCAACATATTCCATAGCACTTTACAATTGGGGGACAAACACCGTAAACTAATAAATGAACTGGGTAGAACAGACAAAGAGGTGAGACGGCCCTGCTGGCAAGCTTACAATCTATGGGACATTGGGACTTTGATACATGAGGTTAAGTCTACATTTTGCATTCCGGTCCAGCCAGATTGCAAAGGTAAAAAGTGATTCGTAAGCTAAATGATCCCGTCACACAGCAATGTTGGTCAGGGGGTAGTTGTCTTGTGTGAAATTGTGTAACGGGTGGTAATAGGGTAATGTAGTGAGGTTAAGAGGGTGGTTGAGGAATATTATAAGCTTGTCTGAAGAGGTAGGTTTTCAGAGAATGCTTGAGAGTATGTAAACCAGAGGAGAGTCTTATTCTGCCTGATTCTGCATGTTATCAAATGAGTCTCAATACCTGGCAGTGCGTCATTTCTACACAACCTCTAAGTCCAGGAGACCGGCATTCATCATTACCATGGGACACCATATGTACCATCCAAGCTACAATTGTTTGCAAAAAAAAACATTTATATTGTACACTAATAGCAATGCAATTAAAATATTGTAAATAATGTAATAATAATAATAATGTAAAAAGGTAATTCATGAAATAAAAACATCTGCATGTTTCCAAACTCTCTTAACCTATTTTAAGGCAAAAAGAAATCACCAACAAGCAGCGTTAGAGAGAACAATTAACAAGTTGTAAATTAAAATATTAAAACATGACGGTAGGCGTAAGTGATGTTTTTACTTTAGCCGTCATATTACAATTGTGCAGATAGGACCCAAATAAGGTCCCTCAGCACTTACCCTCAGGGCCCCCCTGCTGTTATTTCCTCCGGGGGGTCTATCTGACTTCATCCCTGGAACAATAAGGACCCACTTAAGTCAACTAAGGTCTGTACCTGGATAAGGGCTCAGACTGACATTTCCTGTTCCCAGGAGATGCATGGATCTGTCGACCCCCCTCATTGACATTGGACCATAACCCTTCTGGTCCCTACCTAGAGCTCAACTGGCTGCAATTAAGAAATCCATCATTATACAGTATTTACTATGTACAATTTCACCTGCAACTAATACCATTTCCACTTGTTAACAGTGTTCCACATGTGAAAATCCAAACACTTATGATGGTTTTGGTAACACAGAGTGGGTGTCCAACAGGTTATGACCTTTATTGTAACATACAAAAAACATCCCCTGCTCTCGTCACACCAATCATAGACCGCAATTATACAACAAAGTCAAAATGCGGTTTGGCATCTTTACATGTGCAGAGTTTGTGCAAGAAAGATGCACTGCTCTGATGCATTTTTCCTTTTCATAAATGACCCTTCTTGAGTCTATTATACTATGGTTATAATTAGTGGATCCCCATTTTCTCCCATAGTGCAGTCCCAGAAGAGTGTTTAAGGAACAGGCTCTGTCCGGCCGTGTCTCCAAACACCATAAATACATCTGTCGCTGCCTTAATTTGACTGCAGTGATCCAAACGCACTTTACCGTTCTTTGTACTGTAGACCTGGGCCAATCCATCAAGCTTTTCCGTTAAATTAAATTTACACTCCAGCTTTCCACCTGCATTCACAACTTCACATGGGGTGAGCGCGGCGTTTATCAAGGCGCCATTTGAAAACTGACCCCGCTCTTTGAATGCCATTTGGAGTCCTCGTTTAAAAGAGAAGGAATGAGGCTTTTAAATTCAAATGCCTGTTTAATGAGTTAGTTCATTTATTGCAGGGCTTGGCGACATGACACTAGAAGACAAGTAGCGTTTGTGCGTTGCTCCTGACGTGCCCTGTCTATTAATGGGAGGACGTTAACTAGAAAGGGAACAGAGGATTCTTGAACGGCTTTACCAACTCCTCATTGCGCCTTGTAGATAAGACAAACCTTTCCTGCATGATTGAAGAAATATATCACACAGTAATTCACACTTTCATCAGCTGTTGTAAAGAACATGTCTCATTATATATATAACTCCTAGTGCTATTTACCAGCACAATTTAATGTGTATACTATTTAATGCAACCTGTGATGACTCTATCACAACAAGAAAATGCTATAATCTACAATCCGTAAATTATTATATTAGAAAAAATCCAAGAGCTCTAATATAGTTAACGTACTTATGAATTAGATGTAACTACTGTGTGGTTTAATTTTACTGAGTGGTATAAGATTGCTAAACACACGCAACAAGACAGCGCAAATACAAGTGTTTAAAAGAAAATAATTATTTAATTAGAAGGTAATACGTGACCACTAATGTATTTAATGATTTTCTTTGCTTTGATGCAGTAGCAGCTTATTAGTGTGTCATCACATACTACTCAAATGCACACATTTATTCCTATATCCTTGGATATAGGACCAGATATACTATTTTTACCTACGCATTTTTGTGGTGTAAAGCGCACTAATGTTGCTTAGAAATCTGCATCGGGCCCTAGAAAGTAACTCAAAGATTCCCCTAACTCTTCACATGTTTCAGTGAGTCTATCTCTACAGCTCTTCACATGCTGACCAGAAAACCCTACCCTGCACTGAGGAGTCCTAACAGTGATGAAACAGTTTTTCTGTAGGTGGATTTTCTATGTCAACTCGAGTCTTAAACATTGATTCAAAGGTGCATGTGCTAAATTTCATTACCTAGAATTATGTTCTCCTGAAGAGCGGAGGCATATTTACATATTGTCCTTACATATTAGCTTAAAGATCTCCATAAGTCTTGTATTATTTCAATAAAATGACCAGGAAACAGCGCTTAGAGAGGGTAGAAAAAAGAAATCCCAAAAAAACAAAACTTGTACACGATTAAGGACCAAGCATGAAAAATTGAGAATCGATTCTATGGTATCATCATCATCATCACCATTTATTTACATAGCGCCACTGATTCCGCAGCGCTGTACAGAGAACTCACTCACATCAGTCCCTGCCCCATTGGAGCTTACAGTCTAAATTCCCTAACACACACACAGAGAGAGAGAGAGAGAGAGAGAGAGACTAGATTCAATTTCAATAGCAGCCAATTAACCTACCAGTATGTTTTTGGAGTGTGGGAGGAAACCCACGCAAACACGGGGAGCACATACAAACTCCACACAGATGGTCGGGAATTGAACTCATGACCCCAGCGTTGTGTGGCAGAAGTGCTAACCACTTAGCCACCGTGCTGCCCAATGGTAGATAATTTCCCCTGACTTCACCCTCTCTCTTTACTGATGGGAATGGATTGAGTGTCTCTGCATTAGAGGACGATTCTTAACAAGTGGATCAAGGGATCAATCCTATCACACAGCAGAATAACACCGTCTACTAGAGACATCCATAAAACTCAGCAAAAAGATACGTCAGGAACTGACAACATATTTGTCATCTCATGTCCATCATTGTCTCAAGAATTTCTGCTAAATAGACTAATTGCCTTTCAAAGTCAACAGCGCCTCATCCGCCATCTTTGCTCTGAGAGTGTGTTGAGTACAGGGCCTGAATATTCGGAAGGCCGCAGAGACACAAACCTTGGGAATAAGAATTCTAGTGGCAGACTTCATTATATTTCAACATTTCACTTTCCTTCTGGATAGAGCAAAAACACAGCAAAAATGTTCACAAATTGAGCTTTGCAGTGAAACTAGACGTTTACCTCAAGTACTAAGTTCCGTCTTTACAATAGCTGAGTTACGTTTTCGTTTAACCTTTCTGCGAATTCCATTCTGCCCTGTTGAACTCCCGCGTTTCGCAGAATTTCTTGGCTGTGAATACAGCTGGGACAACAACAGTGAGCACATTGTGTAGTGTGGTGTGGTTGTGGTAGGACTAGGAACAGATAAGGCCAAATTCTATGCAACATTTCAAGGACAAAAATGTGAAACGAGGCAATTATGTCATGGAACAATTTAACAAGTTTAACGCATTTCTATAAAAAAACGTTCCTACTACAAGTTGACACATAAGATAAATACATTCAATTATATTCCCAAAAGGCAACCATATTAAACTCTTGAAGTTCAGATATCTGTAATTCACAAAGAAGAAAAGGACCCAGTATTGTGTGGCAGGTTTAACCCCAAATAGAGAGACAAAAGATAACACTTTAGTTGGCCAAGTTACTCTAGAAAGTAACGCGGCCTGCACAGTATTTCGTTCATACGGTAATTTTCTGCTTGCGGCTTCCTGAGCAAAAATCATTGTTAAAAATGACCGTACTAACGGCAATAATGGGCACTATTACCATAGTTACGGTAACACTATTACCGTAGTTACAGTAATAGTACATTGGCCGCGTTGCTTTCAAGAGTAACACAGCAAACTGAATCCCCCCCCTAAAAGTAAATTATTTAATTAATTATGCAAGAGCTCAGTCTGCCCAAATAGTCTTACTATCCAAGTGCTGAAAAGCATTCAGTAATATCAAATGCTTACATGCAAGAAAAGTTAAGAAAATTTATTTTTTAGATTTCAAAATAACCAAAATAATGGCAATGTATCAAAATCCCTCAGCAGTAATACAAACAAAGGACGGTGCCAGACAGGCACTTTGAACATGCAAGCGTTCACACATAGAAAAGCGCTAGTGTTTAGAGTACTTAAGACCCTCTGTTGACACATTGAAGTGAACTGTGAGTTCTTATCCCTTGTCACATAAGACCTATTAAGCCCTAAAGATGACTCACGCTTGTATTCAAAGCGCCTGTCTGTCACCAGCCAAAAAGGATACTTTGAAAAACTTTCAATTTACTTAATAAACAGGACAGAATTCATGCTCGCTCATCTTAGTTGTGATCAGAAATTCAGATCGGATTAGCTATGATTAGAAGATCCAAATATGCGGGATAGTTAATATGCAGATAGTAGCAGATATCTGCATTAATTGCTGATGACCTGTTATTAAATGTGACTCAACCGATATCAAACGGGACATTATTAACGAGATCATAAATCGCTGCAATCTCTCAAACTTTAAAACACATTTTATGAAATTTTACGCTTTCGAATATTAATATCCCAATGTAAAACTAGAAAATAATCAAATCCAATTTGGCTTTGAAAATAAAGTAAGAAAAAAAAAATACCTGGGAATATATTTAATCAGCAATTGAAAACAGCTATAAAAAAGTAAGAACAAATATTTGTATCATAAACTGAGACAAGTAGACATGGAATTCGGCCATAACCTACTGCTTGGGGAAAATTAAAAAAATAATAAAATATATAATGAATATACGTCCCAGCATTCTTTACTTAAACATTCCTAATTGAAATTCCTAAAGGGCCTGATTCATTAAGGAAAGTTAAGCAAAAATTTGAGTAAAGTTTCCTTACTCAAGTTTTCTGGACAAAATCATTTTGCAATGCAAGGGGTGCAAATTAGTTTATTATTTTGCACATAAGTAAAATACTGGCTGTTTTTTAACATAGCACACAAATACTCAATAGCTTATTTGTAAACAGAACTTAAAAGTTGATCTAGGACATGCCGTACTCCAGATATAAATTTACCTCCCTGTCCAATGCAACATGGTTTTGCCTAAGTTACTTACGCTTAAAATTCCTTAATAAATCAGACCCAAAGTTTTTACAAAAAGAGCATTTGGTTCAACAATGATGGGATTCAAATTCTACATTTTATTTAGACATAACTCTTAAGACTCGCAAGAACAATGAGTAGGGATAGGGAGACTGTCAGGCAATGCACTCTGGGAAAAATATTCAAATAATCTTATCCAAAAGGAGGATGGAGTTTTAGTGAAGTCGATTCCATAACACTTCACATTGCTGACCAGAACAACCAAGGTCTGATTAAGGGTTCAGAAAGATCTAGGCTAATATGTTCATAGTGCACCGTCGCCATAAACACAGGGCTATTACATGGTAGGTTATAACAAACTCAACCTTAATTTAAAATCCGACTTCCTTCACCCCCGACTCTCACCAATATTTGACTTCCTCTGTTATCAAAACTCAGCTCCACTTGGCTTTTTAAAAGGGTCACGGCAATCTTTGTCACTCCTTTAATTTTCACTAAAATTAGGACTGTATAGCAGAATGGAAGCGTTGACAATACTAAGGGTGAGGATATGAAGGTGGAGGGGGGGCCGTCAGACCTGCGTCTGTCGCCATCCTCGTCTCTCCTTCTAGCTTATACTCAAGCGCCCATCAAACAATGACTCATTGGACCTTAGTCATTAAGGAAAGTAAAGCAAAAAAATGAGTAACTTTGCACCTTGGCAAAACCATGTTGCATTGGAGGGGGAGCTAAACTTAAAATGTGGGGACAGATTTATAGTTGGGGTAGGGCATGTCCTAGATCAACTTTAAATTTCAGTGCAAAAATAAAGCTATCAAGTATTTGTGTGCTACATGAAAAAACAGCCAGTATTTAACTTATGTGCAAAATAATAAACTTATTTGCAGCCCTTGCATTGTAACATGGTTTTCTCCTGGACAAAACCTACTCATTTTTTTGCCTTACTTTCCTTAATGAATCAGGCCATTTGTCTTCAGCCTTCACCATCTTAATACATCAAGATGTAAACCTTACTATATTTTTTATTCCATGTTATATTTACTTGTGCTGCACAAGTATCTGTCATGTTCTAAAAGCCCATTACCCAAAACTCTCTTCTCCTTTTGGAGAGACTTGACTACAACTGTGCAGAAATGACTAGCCTTCAAGGCATCCAATAACTACAGCAATCTTGTACTAGGTGGTTCACAGTAACATTACAGCACATAATAACAATGACACATACGTTAGTGCATAACATTTAATAATGAACAAAATCCCAATGGTAAACAGCATCCACTGTAATCAATAATTTAATTATTCCTTCCATACATTTCCTATCCTAACCTAAATAACAATCCTCAATTACTTGGAGTCACCGATATATATTCCAATGATAGCATATCATTGTAAATTAACCCCTATAAAATTCTTCATGTTATTTTTATTCCCTGACAATTTTTTCATTTGCTTGTTTTTTTAGCCATCTATAATATATCTGTCAGCTTAAAAATTGGGTTTGTGTTTTTCTTGCAAAAAATATTTTTAAATAAAGAATATATAATAATTAAAAAAATGTGCTGCATTGCTACTTAATCTAAGTTATATTCCATAACGGTGTTCTGTAACTCTCAATGCTGTTTTTTACATAATTAGTCATTACTTTTATGTTGCCTCTATTCCTAAAGATTTTAGTGATACTAACATAAGGTGCTTGGCCTTTATACACTTCTTTATAAATGATATTAACCTCTATATTACGCTCTATAAAAGAGAATAATAATGGAACCAACTAATAAGGCTCAACCCATAAAACAGATGACAATGGTCAAAACACGGAAGCAAACTTCTGTACCCATTAAACTATAAACAGTAAAAAGTCTTGCTATTAAAACGTGTAGTCGCTACATTAAGAGACTGTGAACTGAGTTGTTTAATTAAACCCCAGTGCATATCTCCAGAGCCAGAAGGTAAAGTCTATGAGAAGCCAACAGTGAAAAAAAAACCCAGATTGAATGATGTGGGTAGAATGAGACAAAGATTGAACAACAAACCGGTCTGATCTCAGTTTGCCAAGTTCTTGGTTCCCAAAACAAAATAATCAATCAGCTTCTTTTTATGTTTGTGCTTCTAGCATGAAGCTTTATTTTCCAAGAAGTTTGCAATATTTGCATTTAAAGATTGTTTACACGATTAAACTTACAAATGTCCCAGGTAGGGTGGCCACATGTCCAGTATTCTAACTACAAATAATTGGTAAAAAAAAAATGGATCTTAGTGTCAATATTTTTTATAAAAGGTGTAGCCCTAGTTCTAGGTAATATTGCATAGGTCATCATCATCATTATCATCATCACCATTTATTTATATAGCGCCACTAATTCCGCAGCGTTGTACAGAGAACTCTCACATCAGTCCCTGCCCCATTGGAGCTTACAGTCTAAATTACCTAACATTCACACACAGACAGACCGACAGAGAGAGACTAGGGTCAATTTGATATCAGCCAAGTAACCTACTGATATGCCATTCAGATAGGAGAACCATTGATAACTTTGCCAGGTTTCTAAAGATATGCTATTAGTGTCCATCAACCTCTGGTATATCTCAAGAAATCTGTCAAAACCCCTGTATCCTCCAAAATAATAGGAATGGAGAGATTTGGGGGGGGGGGGGGGGAATTGTAGAAAAGAAGTTACTGGTCTAATAATTATGTCGTTGGAACTCGCCGCAATGGTCCAACAGTGATCACACGATACAAGAAAGATAGGCACTTGTATTGGCGATTTAGACCTTAAATATCTACAATATCTACTTTGCAGGACAAAACAAGTCAACAAATGTGGACATGGCATTTAATCATTGGTGTTCCAGCACTTTGTGCCACCGTAATACACCGTTATAATTCCAGGTAGTATTACATACACCTTTTAGGTTGGAGAACCATTGATTAGTTTGTCAGATCTCTAGAGATATGCTATTAATGACCAGCAACCTCTGGTATATCTCCAGAAATCTGACAAAGCCTCTGTATCCTCCACTATCCACCGAAAACAATAGGAACGCAGAGATCTTGGTAAGGGGGACCCATATAATGCTCCCTACGACTCTGGTCATCGGTTGTGCTCTGCAATTACTGATTACAGGGAGAAGCACTATGACACGAGTCACCTCTTCTCTTTCCTGCAGTCAATGTTTGAAGACCACCATTGCTGAGTGGAGACCAGATAGTGGGGGGGCTAAAGCAACAAGTTGTGGGCCTGAGGCAAGTTGACTACCGTCTGCCTTTAAATCACCCACAATCACAGCAATAGTAAACTTAGCATTTTGTGATACGTTTCACTAATAACACCCTCTATATTTTATATAGTGGTTCATATTCACTACGATGTGATACATTTATTGCATATCTTTTTTATGTAAACACAGATAAAATAGGTCTTCCGGGTGTTGTTTTGGTAACTGGAGATAAACATGCTCTTTAAGGCGCCCCTGTATTTTCAAATGCTCTTCAGTTTAAATGACAGTTTTGCCATTCTGTGCCGAGTGCTTTTATCATCAATATTACAGCAGAAACATTCTGTGTTGTTGAACCATCAATAACAATGTTTTAGCATGTCCTTCAGGTCCAAAATGTTATATGATTCTCTCCTTGCAGTTCAGGGATTCAATGAGATATTGATGTACAATGCAGAATCCCAGGGGTGAATTTTAAATAAAATTGGTATTTTATTACTTGAAGACTATTTTTTTAACCCCCGTATAGTATTACAGGTGTCTGCATTGTCTCACTAAGTAATTAGATGAGGTTTTAATTGCTTGTTTGGTTATAAAATTGAATCCTATTCAATTACTCCAACATACTGTAATTAATAGCAAGGCAGTCCTCACAGGCAATTTCTCTGTATTTGCTCTCTAATAACCAGGGAATTTATTTGATGCCAAGTAACACGAATGGCAGCTCTGTAAATATAATATGATTAGCTATAGATTACCATAGTGTCCGCAAGTGAGTTATGCAATATGTTCAATCTCAGGTTTACCATGTTTTTCCATAGTTTATAAGTATTTAAGAAGACATGTCTGATCAACAAGTGTTTAAATAAAAGACCTTTTTGTGCAATGTCCCTATTGTGCACTGTTTACACCTGCATGCTTGGACAAATAGATAGGGCATTTAAACAATAGCAGAAAAAACATTGAGGGTGCACCAAATAAAGCAGTGAATATATAAATAATCTGTAATAACAATGACTGATGGTGGGCTCCGTTGTATATAAATATATTTCAATTTAAAAATGAAACAACATTTGTATTTGCCATATGCACTAAATGGAATAACATCTATAACCTTTAATTGGAAATAAAATGTCCAAATAAGCAGAATAATATACCGTATTTCCCCATGTATATGACGCTCCCATGTATAAGACGCACCTGTATAAATCATGTGAAAAAATTGAGGATTATGTTTATAGTCTTTTGCAGAGTAATTGGTGACTGCAAAAAACATTATCCTCAATTTTTTCACCGAGTAATTGTGCAGCGGGTACAGAGAGGAGAGACGGAGTTCTATCGCTATTGTCAATTCTGCCTGACCCTGTCAGATGCTTCCTCTGTCCGGTAAAGTCTTCTTTCTTCTTTCCGTTCTGATCCTGATGCTGGAAAGCCGCTTACCGTCCTCTTCTCGATCCGGATCAGACAGACAGAAGAAAGAAGACTTTACTGGACAGAGGAATCATCTGACATGGTAAGTGCTACTACCACTGTATAAGACGCACCCAGTTTTTAGACCCAAAATTTGGGGGAAAAAGGTGCGTCTTATACATGGGGAAATACGGTATATTAATCCGGAGTGAAATTCTCATTAGAAATGATAACGAAGTGCGTGACCAGTACACCTTGTATAGGGATCTCAGATCCTGGACTTACGTACAAAGTCAAAGTTGATCAGAACAGCGGTAATGTGTAAAAAAATCTCATCCGACAGTTTTACACCTATATATGGTGATACATCCACGTATGAAGTCACGGTTAAAATGATAAAAATAGCGGTATTAACAGAAAGATCTCACACCTGTGAATGGTGATAATAGTAAATCCACAGGCTGGGGTCCCGAATAAACGGTAGAATGTTAAGTGTGCGTTCCTAGAGCCCACGGTCCCGACAGTATATGGTGAAGAGTCTGGCTGTTTAGGGAAAGCAACTTCCCCTTCTGATTTCTTACAGCTCAATGTCCGATCTCAATTGGGCAGATGAATGTTCATAAGGGTGAAGAAAAATGTCATGTAATGAGAATATGGAGGTTCTTAACTCCCACTGTACATAAAATGCATTTTTATAATATCTCTTGCTTGCAAACTCATGTGGCCTGATTCATTAAATTAAGAAGTTTCTTATTTAAGTCTCCTGGACAAAACCATGTTACAATGCAAGGGGTGAAAATTAGTTTTCTGTTTTGCACATAAGTTAAATACTGACTGTTTTTTCATGTAACACACAAATATCAACTTTAAATTTCAGTGTACAAATAAGCTATCAAGTATTTGTGTGCTACATGTAAAAACAGTCAGTATTTAACTTATGTGCCAAACAGAAAACTATTTTGGACCTCTTGCATTATAACATGGTTTTGTCCAGGAGACTTAAATAACAAACTTCTTAATTTAAGTTCCTTAATGAATCAGGCCCATTCTGTGGAATGCATACGTATTGTCATCACTATAAGTCAACACTTGCACATGTCCTGTAGCAAATGATATGACTAAAAAACACGCACTTAAGAGATGCCCTAAACTTGAATCGGCCGCGTCTGAGTTAGCACACGCCCGGCACGTGCCTATTGGACACTTGTGTTCTGACATGAGCACATGCAATTGGCGGACGTCTCATTCCAGTGTATGTACAGTGCTTTTCGAACAAACGGACTTATGTACAAAGACGAATTAGGCCCAATCTTTAGTAAAGACAATATAGTTTATAGTTACCAGGCCAGAAATATAATATTGAGTATTGTATTAATAATATTGTTTTTAAATTAAATTATGTATAACAGCTAAATATGTATCCGTCTATAACTGGGGTCGTTAACCTTCTTTCAAAAGAACCCAAACTATTGGCGTGAGTCAGCTTGGTGACTTCAGTTTTTCCATTAGTAATGAAGAAATGTAATTATCCGCCTGTCAGTTATGTTTGTATTGTCTACAAATGAAGTATATTATTGCTAAAACATAATTAATATATTGAATAGGGAATTGGGAACCTTTGCGAAATAGAAATTTGAAAACATGATAAGCAATTAGTAAACCAGAATCTAGTGTAAGATAAGTATTCAAAGGTGATAGGGCTTGTTCTAAATAGCTGGGTGCCCCATGTGCTGAGTCCTGACCCAGAAATTAACGGGATGTCCAGTTTTGACTCCTCAAAGAACGTATTCTGAGCACAACCCACGTTCAGTATTATACGCACATGTAAATGCCCTCCCGAAATTAGCCAGATACCGATCTCAAGATACACAAACTTTTAAAATCGGGGGCAAGTCTGCTGTGCTCCACTACACCAGGCGCAGCGGGATGCGTCCAATACCTATGTGGATTATACATTTTCAAAAGAACGCAAAAAAAAATCTTGCATTATTGTTACCCAATAATAAAGGCATTAATGTTATAGCAGTAAAAGAGTAGAATTTGCTATTTTTTACCCCATGAAATACATTTATTAAGATGTTCTTAATGTCTACTCAGGGGAGGGCTGGCCCCGGGCTGCTCAGTCAGACCGCTATTAGGGCCCCCCCCCGGATGCAATATTCCACGTTTGTACAGGCAGCCGCATCACATTACAGGGGATGTTGCCGTCTGTGTGCCCCCAGGGCTTCCCTCTCCCAGCCCGCGCCTGTGTCTACTGTACATAAAATATAAAGTGAACATAAAATACATTTTTACAGTTGCTTCTGATTGCAAACACATGTTATAGCATGAATATGAGACTGTCATATTCATGACCAGTGGTCGGGACTTAGACTGGTCCTGTAGCTGGAGCAAGAGATACGGCAGAAAGACAAGTAATTTTTAGATGCTCAGAGCTTGATACAGATGTAGCTGCGTGGGCTCAAGTTTGGCGCGCCCTTACTGTACATTGACTACGCAAAACTGTATTTTATGTTCAGTAGACATTAAGAACATCCTAATAAATGTATTAAAGCCATTCAGGATATTGTTTCATCATTACTGCCTTTATTATTAACCGTTGGCATTAATTATATATATATTTTTATTTCCTGTGCCTACTTATATTCCATATAGGTAATGGACGTATCCTGCAGAGTCTTGTGTAGTAGACCTACACCTCAATTCAACAGCGCACGTATTCGAGATTTCATGGTTGCGGGCCAAAATACATTTGTTTTAAACCAAACACAGATTGCGTTCAGTATGTGTGCCTTGATGAATCAGGTCCATAGACTGTAAATCCCACTAAGTAGAAACTCGCAAATACAGTCAGTGGTGTAGGGTGAACGCAACGTGCAGTATACTATCATCATCATCATCATCATCATTTATTTATTCCGCAGCGCTGTACAGAGAACTCACTCACATCAGTCCCTGCCCCATTGGAGCTTACAGTCTAAATTCCCTAACATACACACACACACAGACAGAGAGAGAGACACACACACTAGGGTCAATTTGATAGCAGCCAATTAACCTACCAGTATGTTTTTGGACTGTGGGAGGAATCCGGAGCACCCGGAGGAAACCCATGCAAACACGGGGAGAACATACAAACTCCACACAGATAAGGCCATGGTCGGGAATTGAACTCATGAACCCAGTGTTGTGAGGCAGAAGTGCTAACCACTACACCACCATGCTGCCCACAATACTACAATACACTTATTGATTTATCTGCAATCCACCTCTCTGCTCAACTTTTTTACACCTTTGGACTCAAACAAACTACCATAAAGTACTTATAAACTTCATTGCATTTGTTAGCAGAGTGTATGTCTTAGTGATTCCTAGTTAACTGATATGTTGCATTCTCATTGGTGCGGTTCCCAAAATGTGTGTGTGTAGGTTGACAGGAGAATTTTAATATCCCATTAAAAACAGCTCTAAAACTGATAGTGGTTGTTTGCAGCAGACACAAGTGAACGGATATAAAATAGCCCTAGATAAGGATTGCAACCTGTGGTGCTATTAATTCTGACACACAATGACAACTCTCTCTCTGGATATCCATTCTAAAGAGTTCTCCGTTTTGATTTGCCAGCAGGTTCTGCCTCACCTTTGCATGAGTTCTCTGCTCCATAGAGCTAGTGATCGTCCAATCAATTCTGAGATGTCATCCTGAGTTTGCCGTACGCACACTGAGATGGTTCAATCTGTCTAAGGAGCTGAGAGAACCAAAGACAGAATTTACTGACTGCTAAAGCAACTCAAATATTATTTAGACTTGTTTAAAATCTCTACTCCATTCTTTAGATTGTCAGGTTCCTTTCAGGACCACCCGGCCCTAAGTAACAGCTACGGGCTGACAGTCGGAATTTAAACTCGAAGGTAATGAGATCTGACTGGAACACGTAGAACTCTGCTTCAACTCTTAAAAGCACGCTATGCAACTCACGTCAGAGGCAAATTTGAAAGTGCATTGTATTAAACTAGTCAGCCTTAGTGCTGATTAAAATACCAGGTCAATCAATCACACTAGGTCTCACACTGACTACATCCCAACTGACTGCTAAGCCACCAGGATGCTACTTCCTGCTTTGGCTGCCTATTCTGCCTCTTCTGTCCCGGCTGGGTGCCAGGCAGCCGGGACACTGTGTCAGGTTTGGAAGTCACATGATCATGATTTAACCAATGAACTCTGTGGGGGCTTGCTCCCAAAGGAGCAATCTGATTGGCCCTCATGAGTTTAAATGGCAGGGAGGGCTTAACCTCCCTGCCGGCGATAGCATTTGCACCTGCATTTCGTGAAGCCTGCTGTTTATTTAAATATTACCTACTAATTATCTGTTGCCTGACCTTTTGTCTGTCCCTGGATAATCTCTGTCTGCTGCCTGCCTTAGACCCTTGGTTTTGTTTCTGGACTTCCTTGCCTGCTACCCACTCTGACCTTTGGCTTGTCTCTGGCTACCCCTGCCTGCTGCTAGCCCTCAACCATTTGCATTCTCTCTGATATTCCTTTGTTTAACTCCTGGGGGTAAATTTATCAAGCTGCGGGTTTGAAAAAGTGGAAATATTTCCTATAGCAACCAATCAGATTCTAGTTATCATTTATTTAGTCTATATCTAAATATTTATTATAAATATAAATTATTATAAATGATAAATTATTATTTATTTAGTCTATATCTACAAAATGACAGCTAGAATCTGCTTGGTTGCTATAGGCAACATCTCCTCTTTTTCAAACCCGCAGCTTGATAAATGTACCCCCTGGTGTGCTACCACTTATTGTTTTTATGACAGATAAGTGCAATGCCTTACAGGTCTCTTGAGAGATAAAAAAAAAAAATAAACTGAAAAAATTACCTGTTCAAATAGCAAAGCGGGTCTTTCCAAAAAGGAACAATTAAGCTATTTCTGGTACAATGTTATAATGTGATGTTTTTCTAAGAAAATACACCTGCTTACCCCGCTGGATGTGTTAACACTGTTTTGGTTAAAGGAAGCCCACTGGGGCTCAAATAGCATAATTTGTTCCAGCAATACAAAGTTAAAATGTTGCCTCTCTTCATTCTGTTCTCATTAATGATTCATGAATGAGGATATATGGAGCTGTTTATCAGTGTTTTATCTTATCTAAAGAAACAAACTGAATCTGCAAACCTCAAGCAGCAAACCTTTTATCCCTTAGCCGTCATTTTTGCTGGCAAAAAACAGAAAGATTTCATTCTTCATTATTTTTTCAAGTATTTCTACTAACGCTTCCGAATATGATTAGTTTGTGATTACTAGAAAAGGCAAATGGTGTTTCCAAAATACAGTGTTTATTATTCCATCTGTAGGAGGTTTATAGGCAATTCCACTAGTGAGACCCAGATATTTTCGAGAGTAGGACGTACTCCAGTTTGCATAGTGCGGGTTTCAGCAACCCGTGGCTCTGGAGCCGTATGCGGCTCTTTCAGCCATCTGCTGCGGCTCGGGAGTCTGGGTGTCAGTGGCAAAGGGGGTGACAGAACGCCTCTCTGTCACCTCCTTTCCTAAACTAATTACTATTTAAAAATAGGGATGTGCACCGGCGACTTTTGAGGTCTCGTGTTTTGTGTTTTGGATCCGGATTTTCGTTATTTTTGAGGTTCGGATTTGTCTCGCAAAACACTTGAGGAAAGGTCTCGGTTCGGATTTAAGGTATTGGATTCGGATTTTTTTTGAAAAAAACATAAAAAGTTTAAAAATCAAGTTTTTGGGCTTATTTTCACTCCTAGGCTATTATTAACCTCAATAACATTCAATAACAAGCATTTCCACTAATTTACAGTGTATTCTGAACACCTCACAATATAGTTATTAGTCCAAAACGTTGCAACAAGGTATCTTTCTGGACTGCGTAGAGGAGTGGGTCACCACAATATATTATAAACCCTGAACTTTTATGATTCGCACCAATAATTGTACCTGGACTGCGTAGAGGAGTGGGTCACCACAATATATATTAAAAACCCTGAACTTTTATGATTCGCACCAATAATTGTACCTGGACTGCGTAGAGGAGTGGGTCACCACAATATCTTAAAAACCCTGAACTTTTATGATTCGCACCAATAATTGTACCTGGACTGCGTAGAGGAGTGGGTCACCACAATATATATTAAAAACCCTGAACTTTTATGATTCGCACCAATAATTGTACCTGGACTGCGTAGAGGAGTGGGTCACCACAATATCTTAAAAACCCTGAACTTTTATGATTCGCACCAATAATTGTACCTGGACTGCGTAGAGGAGTGGGTCACCACAATATCTTAAAAACCCTGAACTTTTATGATTCGCACCAATAATTGTACCTGGACTGCGTAGAGGAGTGGGTCACCACAATATCTTAAAAACCCTGAACTTTTATGATTCGCACCAATAATTGTACCTGGACTGCGTAGAGGAGTGGGTCACCACAATATCTTAAAAACCCTGAACTTTTATGATTCGCACCAATAATTGTACCTGGACTGCGTAGAGGAGTGGGTCACCACAATATCTTAAAAACCCTGAACTTTTATGATTCGCACCAATAATTGTACCTGGACTGCGTAGAGGAGTGGGCACTGGGCACCACAATAAAATATATAAAAAACCTTCAACAGATCTGCATTACACTACACATACGGCTGCTCCTCCATCCTCTCCATCATATACATGTTGGAGTTTTAGCGTGTGACAACCTCTTGTTTTTGATAATGTCAGTGCATTTTGAATATTTTTCAATTTGCCCCACACCACTGAATGTACTTTATCTATGATACGCAATACGCATCTATCTATCTTGACTGCGTAGTGTGGTGGCCCCGGTACACAATTTGGTACCGAGGCCACAATATAATTAAAAAACCCTCCACGTGTCTGAATTCCACCAAACAAGTATCTGGACTGCATAGTGGGGTGGCCCTGGTACCCAATTTGATACCGGGGCCACAATACCTCCTCCAAACATGGTACAGACAATTCGTCATTGAGAGACCCCAGACAGACAGGGTCGAAGTGTTATTGTTTGACTTTGTAAACCCAAAAAAAGGTCCCTGTTGCACATAGTCGTGCAATGAAGACTGACTTTTTCATTTAAAGGCACGATCTTTAAAGTGTAGTGTTTGTAAGTCTAAGTCATATTATACTTTTGGTAAAATTGGTTTATTTTGTTCCTCTTTATGGTAATTAATTAGTAATAGAATTAAAGTAGGAAATAGAATTAAAGTATGAAATAGAATTAAAGTAGGAAATAGAATTAAAGTATGAAATAGAATTAAAGTAGGAAATAGAGTGGTATAGAGTTGTAGTGTGGTATAGATAGAGTGGTCCACACAATATAATAATAAAACCCTCAACTGGTCTGAATTCCACCAAACAAGTATCTGGACTGCGTAGTGGGGTGGCCCCGGTACACAATTTGGTACCGAGGCCACAATATAATTAAAAAATTGGGCATCAACTGTCACCGTTGTTTAATATCTGATACACCTAAATATGGACTGCACAGTGGAGTGGCCCCGGTAGTAAATTTGGTGCCGGGGCCACAATACCTCCTCCAACTTCCAAGTGTAGTGTTTATAAAGACACACAGCGTCGAAGTGTTATTATTAGTTGACTTTCTTAACCCTAAAATTGTCCCTGTTGCAAATATTCGTGCAATGGACAGTTACTTTTCTATTGAAAGACTCAAGCTTTCAAGTGTAGTGTTTATAAAATATAAACAACAATACAGTAGTTTTAGAGCACGTCAATACCTCTTGTTTTAAATTATGACACGGCATTTTACTTTTGGTTTAATTTCTTGAATTTTTTTACATTTGGTTTTACTTTTTGAACATGGCAAACGACTGTTGCTTGGTCATATAATGCAAAAAAAAAAGTTCCAAGATGGAATTGTCCTTGGGCCCTCACACCCACCCTTATGTTGTTGAAATAGGACATGCACACTTTAACAAACCAATCATTTCAGCGACAGGGCCTACCAAACAACTTTGGCTGAAATGATTGGTTTGTTTGGGCCCCCACACCAAAAAAGCTATTCATCTCTCCCTGTACAGACTAAACAGGCTCTACTGAGGCAAGATGTCGTCCTCATCCTCAACCTCTGATTCCTCTCCCCCTACAGTGTGTACTTCCTCCTCATCACACATTATCAATTCGTCCCCGCTGGACTCCACAACCACAGGTCCCTCTGTAGTATCTGGAGGGCAGTGCTGTACTTCATTGAGGAATTGATTATTCATTTTTATAAACATCATTTTTTCAACGTTGTGAGGAAGCAACCTCCTTCGCCGCTCACTGACCAGGTTCCCCGCTGCACTAAAAACTCTTTCCGAGTACACACTGGAGGGGGGACAACTCAGGTAAAATAGAGCCAGTTTGTACAGGGGCTTCCAAACTGCCTTTTTTTCCTGCCAGTAACAATATGGACTGTCTGACATGTCTACTTGGATGGTGTCAGCAAAGTAATCATCCACAATTTTTTCTATTGTCACAGCATCCAATGCAGCGAGAGTAGACATGTCTGCAATGGTTGGCAGGTCCTTCAGTCCGGACCAGATGTTATCAGCATCCCCGCCAGTGCCTCTTTTGGGAAAACTGAGCTTTTTCCTCGCAGCCATAGATGTGGAAGAAAATGAGGGTGGAGCTGTTGGCATGTCACGGTCCTCTTCAGAGGACAATCTCCTGACCAGCAGGTCTTTGCACCGCTGTAGACTTGTGTCCGCCGGAAACAGAGACACAACATACGCTTTAAACCGAGGATCGAGCACGGTGGCCAGAATGTATTCCTCTGACTTTAAAAGAGTGACCACCCTCGGATCCTGGCAAAGCGTACGAAGGGCTACATCCACAAGAGCTACATGCTTGCTGTAATCGCAATGGCTTACCAGCTCCTCCCTCACTTTCTCCAGCTGCTTCTGCAACAGCCTGATCAGGGGAATGACCTGACTCAAGCTGGCAGTGTCGGAACTGACTTCTCGTGTGGCAAGTTCAAATGGCTGCAGAACCTTGCACAACACGGAAATCAGTCTCCACTGCGCTTGACTCAGGCGCATCCCCACTCCTTTGCCTATGTCGTAGGTGGCTGTGTAGGCCTGAATGGCCTTTTGCTGCTCCTCCATCCTCTGCAGCATATAGAGGGTGGAGTTCCAGCGCGTCACAACCTCTTGTTTGAGGTGATGGCAGGGCAGGTTCATGCTTTTTTGATGTGCCTCTAGTCTGCGGTAGGCACTGGCTGAATGCCGAAAGTGTCCAGCAATTTTGCGCGCCACCGCAAGCATCTCCTGCACACCCCTGTCACTCTTGAGGTAATGCTGCACCACCAAATTAATGGTGTGGGCAAAACATGGGACGTGCTGGAAATTGCCCATATTTAATGCCCGCACAATGTTACTGGCATTGTCTGACACCACAAATCCCCATGAGAGTCTAAGTGGGGTAAGCCACTGGGAGATAATTTCCCTCATTTTCTCTAATATGTTGTCAGCGTTGTGCCTCTTATTAAAGCCTGTAATGCACAATGTTGCCTGCCTTTGCATGAGCAGCCATTTTGTAGATGCTGCTACTGATGCAGCTGTTGCTGTTGCTGCGGAAGGGGATGCATCTACCCAGTGGGCTGTCACAGTCATATAGTCCTTCGTTTGCCCAGAACCACTTGTCCACATGTCCGTGGTTAAGTGGACAGTGGGTACAACCGCATTTTTAAGAGCACTGAGGACACTTGATCGTACTTCTCTGTACATTTTTGGTATCGCCTGCCTAGTGAAGTGGAATCTCGAGGGGATTTGGTACCGGGGACACAATACCTCCATCAACCCTCTAAATCCCACTCCACTGATGGCGGACACCGGGCGCATGTCTAACACCAACATTGCAGTTACAGCCGCAGTTATACGCTTTGCAATAGGGTGACTACTATCGTATTTGGTGGTCATGGCAAACGACTGTTGGACGGTCAATTGTTTTGTGAAAGACTTAGCGGTCTTACGACTTCCCCTCTGGGAAGATGACCGACTAACAGCAGCAACAGCAGCAGTGGCAGTAGTAGGCGTACCGCTGCAGGATTCCTCGGATGAATCCCGTATTGAGGAGGACTCAGTCTGGCTGCTGACTTGGGCTGCAGGACTGAATCTGATGGAGATTGTGGAGGAAGTTGACGAGGAGGGTGTTGCTGGTGTGTATCCAACTGGACCACGGGATTTAGGTGTCCCTGTACCGATGAGGGTCCTAGCCCCAGTTCCTGAACTAACCACTGAACTATGAAGGTTATTCAGGTGACGTATAAGGGAGGATGTTCCTAGGTGGGCAAGATCCTTACCCCTGCTTATTTGAGCTTTACATAAGCTACATATTGCCATACATTGGTTGTCTGGATTTGGATAAAAATAACTCCAGACCGAAGAGGTGCATTTTTTGGTCTTCTGACCAGGCATGACGATGGGCTTTTTCATCCCATGGACATCAGCTGTTTCCCCCCCTGGTGCCTCATTTACAATAACCACATCACCATCCTCATCATCAAGTTCCTCCACAGCGCCAGCTACATCATCAATAGCCTCCTCCCGAGCCACCTCTTCCCGTACAGTGATGGGAAGGTCAGGCTTGACAACCACCAACACCCTTGGACTCGCCTTGGGGATTTGTGATAATTTCTCTTTAGAAGGCAGAGTTGTTTGCTGTTTTGTTGCTGACAGCATAACTCTCTTCAATTTTTTGTAGGGGGGGGGAGGAGGAGGAGGGCTAAGATCCGTGGGTGAAGCTGAACCACTAGTCATGAACACGGGCCAGGGCCTAAGCCGTTCCTTGCCACTCCGTGTCGTAAATGGCATATTGGCAACTTTACGTTTCTCCTCAGATGATTTTAAGTTTCTCTTTTTGCTACTTTTTCTTAACTTGGGCTTTTTGGATTTTACATGCCCGGTACTACGAGATTGGGCATCGGGCTTGGAAGACGACGTTGATGGCATTTCATCGTCTATGTCATGACTAGTGGCAGCAGCTTCAGCATTAGGAGGAAGTGGGTCTTGATCTTTCCCTACTTTATCCTCCAAATTTTTGGTCTCCATTATATGTAGCACAAGATACTGCAGAATGTGTGAACTTGGTAATATTGCAGTACCAATGGACTTATACTGCTGGATTGGTTTTGCAAATTTGGTTATAATTATTATATATTTTTTTTTTTTAAATTTTTTATTTTTTTTTACTTTTTTTTTATTTTTAAAAAACTTGGGAATAGTGGGGAAATAACTATGCCCTTAGAAGCACAGAGCACAGGACACAGCACCACTGGACTGAACAGGACACGGCACAGGACCCAGCAGCACTACGGAACTCAGCAGGACAGAGCACAGGACACAGCACCACTGGACTGATACTGCAGAATGTGTGAACTTGGTAATATTGCAGTACCAATGGACTTATAATGCTGGATTGGTTTTGCAAATTTGGTTATAATTATTATATATATTTTTTTTTTTTTAATTTTTTATTTATTTTTACTTTTTTTTTATTTTTTAAAAACTTGGGAATAATGGGGAAATAACTATGCCCTTAGAAGCACAGAGCACAGGACACAGCACCACTGGACTGAACAGGACACGGCACAGGACCCAGCAGCACTACGGAACTCAGCAGGACAGAGCACAGGACACAGCACCACTGGACTGATACTGCAGAATGTGTAAACTTTGTAATATTGCAGTACCACTGGACTTTTACTGCTGAATGTGTGAACTTGGTAATATTGCAGTACCAATGGGCTTATACTGCAGGATTGGTTGTGCAAATTTTGTGGTAATTAAAAAATATTAAAGTAGTTTTTGGTATTTTTTAAAAAAACTTTTTTTTATTTTTTTAAACACAGGGGAATATTGGGGAAATAACTATGCCCTTAGAAGCACAGAGCACAGGACACAGCACCACTGGACTGAACAGGACACAGCACAGGACCCAGCAGCACCACTGACCTCAGAAGGACAGAGCACAGCACACAGCACCACTGGACTGATACTGCAGAACACAGCACAGCACAGCACAGCACAGCACAGAACTAAACAGCACAGAACTAAACAGCACAGAACTAAACAGCACAGAGGACCACCTAACACACCCTCCCTCTACCCTGATCAATGCCCGAGTGAAGATGGCGGCGACTAGCGGGGAATTTATAGGATCCGAGTATCGCGAGATCCGACAACGGGATTATGAGTCAGAGCCTCAGTTTCACTTTTGAATTTGGCGCCAATACCCGGATCTGTCTCGGATCCGACTCGGATCCGCAACGTTCGGGTGGGCTCGGATTTCATAAATCCGAGTGCGCTCATCCCTATTTAAAAATATAAAAAAACTAATGGGAGCCGGCAGAGGAGAGAACGCTCCCCCGCTGCAGCTACCTGCTGGCTGAATGACTGAATGACGCTGACGCAGTGGCGGATCCAGGGGGGGGGGGGGCGATCAGGGCAATCGCCCCCCCTAGCAAGGGCTTGCTGCCGACGGCTGCACATTATGTGCAGGTCCGTTCTGCAGTGACAGTGTGCTGCCCGGCTGCAGAACGGACCAGCACATAGTGTGCAGCCTCAGAAGGCAGAAAGGGGGCAGGGCCAAACCCCCCCCCCCCCCCCTAAATCACCCCCGGTACACCAATTATCTAGATCCACCCCTGCGCTGACGTGACCCTAAGGTCGCGTCGGCATCATTCAGTTGACAGAGAGCGCGCTGAGGAGAAGCAGAGAAGAGAAGATCCAGGACTGGGACACCGAATGAGTGAAGGTAAGTAAATAGTAAATAAAAAAAATATTATCTTGGGGACTGCATAATAAAAAAGGGACCTACAAGAGTGGCTGCATAATAAAAAAGGGGGCTACATAATAAAAATGGGACCCATAAGAGGGGGCTGCATAATAAGGTTTTTGTGGCTCCCGAGGTGTTTTTTTCCTCCGGAAAACGGGTCCAAATGGCTCTTTGAGTGTTTAAGGTTGACTACCCCTGGCATAGTGTATCTTGTGTGACATTGATCTGCGCATGACCAGAATGTTGGCACACGCATCTCCCCCTATGCAGACTTGCAGGATTCTGGCAGTTATGCCCCCCTGCATCTAATAGGCGGGACAGGGGAGAGAAGGGGAGTACTAATGTTGGTCGAGTATAGTTAGGATGTATTTATGCAAATGCAGTTTCACTCTTGCTTATTGCCATCAAGTCCCTTACATTGTCTCACCCCCATGTGTCTGCCCCTTTCCCTTTAGATTGTAAGCTCTAGTGAACAGGACCCTCTTCCCTCCTGTTCTCATTACCTATAACATTTGCTCACCAGCTGCACTGTGCATCTCTTCCTTGGGCTCTCTGCCCATTGTCTCCACTTCTCCATTGTCTTCCCACCTCTCTCAGTGGCTCTAAACATGTTAGTTGCGCCACGCTAATGGGCACAGGTTTTAGTGCTGAGTATACCCCTATCACCCCGGTAATTTTGTTGCGAGCTGTAGTGTTAATTGTTTACTGTATATTTGTTATACTATGTACTGTCTAGTTGTTTGCCCTCTGCATGGAGCCGTGGACCTTACATGGCAGCCTATAAATAATGATTAATAATAATAATAATAATAATAATAATAATGCAGACCTACAGAACTGCGCATATATACCTGTTAGGAGGTGTATGTTTTGGGCCTGTTATATGGCAGGTGCAAATATTCGCTGATGAAGATGACTTGTCGTAAACCAGGCACATCTTGACATGCATACAGCTCTGTATATGGGAAGAAATATGTTATCTTTACTCTCATTTTGCCACCAGCCCGGCATAGGGTTGCCGGGCTAGAAAAGGTCCTTGAAGATATATGCTGGTATTATTGGGAAATAACTGGGAAGATCCTTTTAGGATCAGCCTGATAACTAAAAAAAACAACTAGTTAAGCTTAGCGCTACGGTTATCTCATTAAACATTCCATTTATCTGGCCTGCAGGGGGATTGTCCCGAAAAGGTCACAAGGTGTCCAAGATTTTCCAAATGTTGACAAATTGCTTTGAACGGTAACCAAAAGGATGGTGGTCCACAAGCAGATGGTCCCTATGAAGTAATAAATATAAATACATAGTGGATGGGAGGTATCGTGTCATGGTCAGTGGTTATTGTAATGGTCGTCTGTATTTCTAAAGCCGATTCGGGACCCTTGGGTCTGGCTGAAGCAGGAGTGAAACGGAACCTGGAGGCCTTGATGATCTCTCTGCTCATCTAGAGTCCTCAGAGGAGCACAAGCAGTATAGGAGCCTTAGGACCGGAGTCTGTGCCTGAGCACTGAACTGGAATCTGGTGTAAGACTGGAACTGTTCGTAGGAACTCAATCGCGGCACCTGTGGCCAGGAACACTGGACTGGAACCCACTAATAAGAACTCAGATAGAAAACACACGGAAACTCAGAACAGAACGAACTGGAACTGTAGACAGGAACTCGGAACTCAGAACGGTGACACGGAATAGAGAATTCAGGACTGTGCGGCAGCCACAGATCTGGAACCCACAGATAGATACATGGAACTGGAAATAAGCCCTAGAGACTCAGAACCAGTTGTAGCAACAGACATGATGATACCGGTAAAGCCACTGATACTGCAGAATAGATACTGGATGGTGCAAAGTTCTTAATGAGATTAGCACTCTGCAGAATGCAGAACATTGCAGGGAGATGAGCAGCTTGGAAGTGCAGAGTACTTGCAGAAAGATGTACTCCAGGTAATGCAGAATACTTGAAGGGAAATATGCACTTTGGAATTGCAGGTAAAGAGATGTGCACTTTAAAATGCAGGATACTTGCAATGTTAAGATGGTAATGCAGGATGTTCACAGAAGATGATCACTTTGTAAAGGCAGGACAATCAGGAACAGTGCAGGAACAACTGGAACCAGAGGATAAATGTATCAAGCTGCGAGTTTCAGGCAGGTTTAAAAAGTGGAGATGTTGCCTATAGCAACCAATCAGATTCTAGCTATCATTTTGTATAATGTACTAAATAAATGATAACTAGAATCTGATTGGTTGCTATAGGCAACATCTCCACTTTTTAAACCCACCGGAAACTTGCAGCTTGATAAATTTACCCCCTGGGGTCATCTAGAACTATCCACAGGAGAGATGAGTGTTGTTCTGGCTATGAACAGATCTCAGCAGCAGGTTTAAACAGGATGTTCTAAACAACTATTGGCTGCACAGTTCATGTGATCACAGCTGCTGAATTTGGTTGGTCAGGAATGATCACCTGACTGTATCCAAGATGGCTGTGCCCATGCAGGAGAACAAACAGTATGGATTACATTTACTAAACTGCGGGTTTGAAAAAGTGGAGATGTTGCCTATAGCAACCAATTAGATTCTAGTTATCATTTATTTAGTACATTCTACCAAATGACAGCTAGAGTCTGACTGGGTGCTATAGGCAACATCTCCACTTAAGTACAGGTGGCAAATGCACGCCTGCAAATGTGGTTCTCCGTGGCATGGACCTCATTGTATAAATGTATAGGTTGTTTAATTATTATTAATATGAAATAAGGACCAGAGCTTAGGTCATAGGAGTGGTCACTTTGCTTTTGTTTCATTTTCATCTCTGAATAATATTTGCTGTGGTTTGTGACTGTTCAAACTTTTTTGGGGGTTTCATAAAAGGTTATACTCAACAGGAGTGCCAAAAAAGCCTCATTGGAGAGCTATGTGGACCTACCCTCCCCACTTGGATACCCTGGAGACCTACCCTCCCACCCCTGACATCTCATAGGTTAAGGACTTCTGATCCAGAGGCCAAAACTGTTGTTCCTTCCCTACTATCCAACAGCCTACTTGAGTCAATTCGTTTGCCGTAAATCTGACTGGCTAGCTTGCACATTCCTACTAGGTAACCATTTTTACATGCCAGCCTTCTGTCACTGAAGGAGTTAAGGAAAAAGGTGCTCTGATACAATATCATTCCCCAGAATTCTTTCGGTGGAGAACTATATATATAGATGTTCATTTTCAAAAGAGGATCATAACTCACCCTCTCTAGAGGGAAGGTGAATATTTTTTATTTCACGGCTCCAGAAGAGAGATTTTACTCTGCACTTTCTCGTGAGTACCGAAAGCAATTGATGTGGACTCTATTTCTGGTGGAAAGCATAAATATTTATGTTCGCCCACCCCGGTTACAAGTGATAGGCTTATGAGATAAATGTGAGTTGTATATATCGGAGCAGGCTTTATGTGGTGCTTGCAGAAATGCTGTGTGTCTTTTCTACTTCAGACCTGATGAGTCAGAGGAATGAGCCAGGTCTCCATCCATTTTAGTGGATTCTTTACAGCTTTTGAACGGCGAGTTGGCATTTAATCACTTAGGCCCTGGAATTAATGGTACAGCATTTCAGAAAACATACGCATGTTAAACCGTTAAATCTTCCCCATCTGATTCAATACTTACAAGAAGTGTATTAATAAGAGCTTTGAAGGTGCTTCTGGCCTCTTTCTTTGTAGCTATGATCAAGCCTCACGATGAATGTTGGGCTTTGTGTCACTGGTCTGTTTGCCACATTAGCTATTTAAATCCAGACACATATGAAATATACATAGCTGAATTAGAGTTATGTTGATGTCTGGTAGATGCCTGTTGTGACAGATCTATTGCACATATCTGGATTTAAAGTGGAAGTTATTTACAAAGTGCACAAGCAGCTTAAGACTTGTTATGTGTCTCGGTTTGTGCAAACTAACCTAGATCTCCGCAGAGGCGTATGGGGTTACCGAGTTGGCAGAGGAGTAGACGTTTACACTGCCAGATGGGAAGAGATGGAGGGACTGAGGGCGTTTCTAACAAACTCAATTTTGCAGAACAGTGTAAAAGATTTATTTTATTGAAATGAGCTAATGGGGTGGACAGGGAGCAGTTTTATTATTTATGTGTTATTTAGATAGTGACTACATGTTATCCAGGGCTTTACAGAGAATATTTAATCATTCACATCAGTCCCCTCTGCCAGAGCAGCTTACAGTCTATTTTGCCTATTATTATTATTATCCTTTATTTGTTAGGCGCCACAAGGTATCCGCAGCGCCGCACACAGTACTAACAGTGGACTATACAGGGTGAAACCATACAGAACAATGAACAAAAAGTACCAATACTTCAGAAACTCCGGCCAGTCATATGCAGTAAAGACGGAGCGGAAGAACAGGTATGGAGACAGGAGGGGAGAGGCCCTGCTCATACGAGCTTACATCCTAACGGAGGGTAAACAGACCAGGGACAAGAGGAGCCAGTTGAGGCAAGAGGAGAGAAGGGAGGACGAGCTAAAGGGAGGAGATGGGGGTTAAGTAGATGGTTGGTAGACTTTGAGGAAGAGGTGAGTTTTGAGTGCACGTTTGAAGGAGCACAGAGTAGGAGAGACGGCTGGAACGAGGGAGGTCGTTCCATAGAAGGGGGGCTGCACGGGAAAAGTCTTGGATTCTGGAGTGGGAAGAGGTGATAAGAGTGGAGGAGAGGCGGCGGTCGTTGGCCGAGCGCAGGGAGCGGGCAGGAGTGTGAATGGAGAGGAGGTTAGAGATATAAGGGGCAGTAGAGCTGGATAGAGCCCTGTAAGTGGTGGTGAGGAGTTTGAAAAGGATTCTGTAGGGGAAGGGGAGCCAGTGTAAGGCAAGGCAGAGAGGGGAGGCAGAGGAGGAGCGGCGTAAGAGGAAGATGAGTCTTGAGGCCGCATTGAATGCAGAGCGGAGGGGGGAGAGATGAGAGTGGGGGAGGCCAGTGAGGAGGAGGTTACAATAATCGAGGCGGGAGATGATGAGTGCGTGGATGATAGTTTTGGTGTCATCCTGAGAGAGAAAAGGACGGATGCGGGCGATGTTGCGTATTTGGAAGCGACAAGCTTGGGCAAGGGAATGAATGTGGGGGGCAAAAGAAAGAGAGGAGTCGAGGGTGACACCCAGGCAGCGAAGTTGGGTGACAGAGGAGATGGTGGTGTTATTGACGACAATAGAGAGGTCATGGTCCGATGGGAGTCTGGGTGGAGGAAAGAAAATGAGTTCAGTTTTAGAGATATTGATTTTGAGAAAGCGCTCGGACATCCAGGAGGAGATGGCGGAGAGGCAGTCGGATACCCGAGCGAGGAGGGTGGAGGAAAGATCAGGAGAGGAGATATAGAGTTGAATGTCGTCAGCTTAAAGGTGATACTGAAGACCGAAGGAGGAGATGAGAGCACCAAGGGAGGAAGTGTATAGCGAAAAGAGTAGAGGGCCAAGAACAGAGCCCTGCGAGACTCCTACGGGGAGAGGGTAGGGGGAGGAGGAAGAACCAAACGTGGATAGAGAAGGAGCGATTAGCGAGGTATGAGGCGAAACAGGCATGGACAGAACCAGAAAGGCAGAGAGAGAGAAGAGATTGCAGCAGGAGGGGGTGGTCCATGGTGTCAAAGGCTGCAGAGAGGTCAAGGAGGATGAGTGCGGAGAAGTGACCCTTGGATTTGGCTGATAGGAAATCATTAGTAACCTTGGCCAGGGCAGTTTCAGTAGAATGGAGGGGGCGGTAGCCAGATTAATGTGTGCCTATCACACACATCAGTAGGTCTCTGGAATATGGAAGAAAACCAGAGCACCCGGAAGAAACCCACCTGAACATGGTAGTCAGTATTCCTGCCTCACTGCACTGGGGTCGTTGGGTCGATTCCGACCAGAGTCCTATCGGTGTAGTGTATTTTCTTCTTGTGTTTCTTCTATGTTTTTCCAGTTATCTCCCACACTCCAAAAATATACTGGAAGGTTAATTAACCCTAGTGTGTGTATATCCAGGGAACTGCGGGAACTACTGTTAATGATTAAATATTCTCTGCAAAGTGCTGTGTATTATGTGTACACTATATAAATAACTGTTAATAAATATATGATGTACATTACATGTTGTTCTGAAATTCTGGCAGTAACTGTGATGTATATTAATAGGAAGGATTATATGCATTCTGTACTGCTGTTCTATATAAGGTTCATGTTCTCTTCTGATTTCTATAAATACTCAGTAGCGTAAACATAAATATCGAATTACTTGGAAAAGGTAAGAATAAATGCCAGCCATACAGCTCAATAGAACAGGCTCCTAGAGAAACGACTGCAATAGGAAATTGTATAGCGCTCGCATTAATTTAACAAACTATTGCTTTAAACAAAACAACATTTCTTAGACATTGGAGTACCTATGTTTATTTTTTAAGAAGAAAATTTGTACAACCAACATATGATATTTAAAGGAAGCAATATTTCAGAACTATCCTTTGTTCCTCACAATCTGTATCTAAATCCTGTTACATACATTTAAAAATAATTTCCAGAATATATACATATCTCACACAAGACACTGTAAAAACCTTAATTCATGCACTCATCATCTCCCGCATTGACTATTGCAATACTATACTATCCTTATTGGTCTTCCCTGATGTAGACTCTCACCCATACAATCTATTTTGCACGCAGTGGCTAGACTGATCTTCCTTGCAAAACATTCTTCCACTGCTGCTCCACTCTATCAGTCTTATTAAAGTTATTTTATCGCTTCCCAATAAAACATTGTCCAATGCGATTGTTGTGGTTCCAAAGCACAAAGATATTAAATTGCAAAATATAGCAGGATTTACAGCAAGCCATTATTATGCATTAAAGATGTTACAATAAAGCAGGAAAGTATAAAAACACTGAATATATTACATTTTCCTTATAGTGCTTCAACCAGGCCCATGGGATACAGTCATGGTCACATGTAGTCAGGATCAGAGAGTGAGTCTTAGCTGGTAAAGCAGCTTGATAGTATCTAGTTTCAGTATAGAAAAAAGCTACTGATGATGTCATGGCATGTTTCCACTAGTTCATGATTCAGGACAGTCCAGTATAATGCAGTGTATAGGTCAGTTCAAACACTGCCCTCGAAAGGTGGGGGTCATCTCTCCAACAGCTGCATACTAATCTTCCCACCGAAAAGCTGGTTCAAACTGGTCTATTTGCATTACACAGAATACTATTCTGATCATTAATTCCCTATCATCCATAACTCGCATACGCAGGGTGCGATTTCTTATCCGATAGAAACGCATGTCTGAGGATAAATAGGGTATTAGAATGATACTAAACATGACATGTTTCCTGTTTCCTGAACCTTAGATCTCAATAAAGTGCTTTTAACATTATTATGGTTAACGATAAACTATGTTACATTTGGCTATAAACGACTGTGTGTTGGAACTATTTAAAGGCGAACTATTTACCAGTGAATGTGTAAGTGTAAGTCTATGTGTGTGTTATTTATAGTGCAATTGCGTCATAACACGTGGCGCACTGATCGCAATTACACGGTAAAGCAATATTAATCAATTTGATTTACTTCATCCAATTATTTGACTTCGACAGTCTCTACATTGTTTGCCTGTTTTTTTTTACTGAATCCAAGTACGGGCGAGTGAACATAGGAAGTGTACACTAAGGGTGATAGATTATAAAAACGCGTTGTATGTACCGTACACATTGAGAACATCCTGATTTATGGATTTACTATTAATAAAAATGAAAACAAAGGAAAAACATTTTTAACAATTGTTTTATCAATGATTCTAGCATTATATTTTGGAGGGGCATATGTTCTGATGTGACTTTATATCGCACGTACGCTCGTGCGTATCCTGCACTCTGTTCTGCCTGTCTACATAGGGCAAATAACGTTTAGACTTAGCATACTTCTTCCCAGATTCAATCGCAAAAACATATTGAGATCCGCCTGTATTGGAATACAGTCATAACTAAGTTGGGTGCTCATTTTCTAAATGCAAGTTGCGCACAGGTTGCATCTGAAGATAATTCAGGAACTAAGGAGCAGAAAGATTACAGAACACCAGAGTTTGCAATCAAGTTCACTTAACTATTTAAATATATCCCTCTTTCACATTGTCAGCCAATGAGGAAGGGTGTGTGTTTAATATGAGTGACATGATGTCACTCAATCCAATGGTAGTCACTTTAACGGTGCTGATAACACCGACAGTGACTAACACGAACAAAAAAAACTAAACTCACTTTCCCGACTCCTAATACATGATGACTGACCTTAACAATGACAAAACAAGTCCTTGACAGTGTGATAACAAATCATGATCAGCAGTAAGAACGGCAGCCTGTTTTCACGTTATTTTAAATTGCGATCTCTATATCAGTATTTTTAAAGCGGCAATGACGCTTCTCATTGGAGATAACTCTTACACTAAGGCTTAGCGTTAGGAATAGGGTTAGGGTTAGGAATAAGAATAAGGTTAGGGCTAGGGACCCGGCATTGCCACTTTAAAAATACTGATATAGAGGTCGCAATTTATATTAACGTCAAAACACGGTGCCGTTCTTACTGCTAATCGTCATTGTTAAGGTCGGTCATCATTTATTAGGAGTCAGGAAAGTGAGTTTCGTTTTTTTTGGTTCGTCCTTCTGCCTGTCGTTTATAGCACCTCCCTAAATGCGTACCCCACCCACTCAATCAGTGTTTAAGGCACCTCCAAAATGCTGGCACCATAAGTATCCTCCTTATTTCTCCTAAAGGTCGCTTTTGTAAAAGGGCATGGGAACTGCATAAGAATGACGCATATGGGCAGCTGTTAGTGTGCCCTATGCCAACATGGTGCATTGGATTTAATAAGTCCAGAGATGTGTTTCTGTCAAAATCGCTATTTACAAAATCGATAGCGATCGAAGTCCCGACTGTTTGCCACTCTAGCAATACAAGTCTCAAATGTATGAAGCTGCGATTAAGCAAACTCTCCTGAGTTTGCTTGGAAAATCGCCAGATACAACATGCTTCATCCTAGCAGTGTGAATAGTTACACATACTTGCCAACTCTGCCGGAATACCCAGGAGACTCCCGAAAAATAGCGGTTTTGAGTGAAACACATCTCTGGGGATATTACATGATATCTCAGGTTCATACATCTGGGAGTTTCAACCCTTCCAAGAAAATCCTGGATTTGCAAAATCGCACCTTGATACATTTGCCCCCTGGTCTTTTCAAAACTTCCTGCATTCTCTTGATTGGCTAATTGCTTGTCAGCTCTGTGTATTTAAAGCACTTGCTTTTCTACTAAGTTGACAGATCTTCAGGTCTCCTTACTGGTTAGGACGCTGTTCTCTCTGGCTCCTGTCTGCACACCGGTATCCTGTGTTACCTGTTCCATGATCAAGACCTGTGATATTATTGCAAGATCCTCGTGCCTCATCATCGGTCCCGTTTTCAAACTATTTACTTTCCAGGGATCTCAGTGCATCAGTTCTCTGCAGTTCACCACTTCTCAGTTGGTATCTTGTGTTACCTGTTCCATGATCAAGACCTGCGGTATTGTTGCAGGAACCTTATGCCTCATAATCAGTCATGTTCTCAGCTATTCGCTTTGTAAAGACCTGAATGCTTAGTTTCACTGCCGTACTCCTAAACCTCTGCATTAATCCTCCAGCAGTCCTGCTCCACTCCACGGATCCATCTCACCCTGCTCTAATCTCCCTTAGAGAACCGCGACCTGCGGCTAAAGAGCAGCTAAGTCCATATTCAGTTGCGGGGATCCCTGGTGAATACCTTTCTACCGTTATACTCTGCACCTCTTTGGGGGTAAGTCTTTCTAGAGTGTGGCTTCGAGGATCTATTCCAAACTCAAACTCGTGACAATACACTTGTGCTTGTGGTCGGGTGTAAGTGTATCTGGGTGTAAGTGCGCCTGACATAATCCTGGTGCATATACTACTGGTGCAGAGCTTGATGTATCTTCAGATGTGTCAGACTCAGCATATGGGTGTAAGTGTATCTGGATGTAAGTGCGTCTGACATAAACCTGGTGCATATACTACTGGTGCAGAGCTGGATGTATCTTCAGATGTGTCAGACTCAGCATATGGGTGTAAGTGTATCTGGGTGTAAGTGCGTCTGACATAAACTTGCTGTATATACTACTGGTGCAGAGCTGGATGTATCTTCAGATGTGTCAGACTCAGCATATGGGTGTTAGTGTATCTGGGTATAAGTGCGTCTGACATAAACCTGGTGCATTTTACACAGTGATCTTGGGGGGCTCCATCCTCTTCCTCAGATGATTAACATGACACACAATGATCTGGGGGTGGGGGGCTCCATCCTCTTCCTTAGGTCAGTAACATGACACACAATGATCTGGGGGGGGCTCCATCCTCTTCCTTAGGTCAGTAACATGACACACAATGATCTGGGACTTAAGGGTGTAAGTGTATCTGAGTATGAGTACTCTGACATAAACCTGGTGCATATACTACTGGTGCAGAGCTGGATGTATCTTCAGATGTGTCAGACTCAGCATATGGGTGTAAGTGTATCTGGGTATAAGTGCGTCTGACATAAACCTGGTGCATTTTACACAGTGATCTGGGGGGGCTCCATCCTCTTACTCAGGTCAGTAACATGACACACAATGATCTGGGGAGAGCTCCATCCTCTTCCTCAGGTGAATAACATGACACACAATGATTTGGGTGACGGGGGGACTCCATCCTCTTCCTCAGGTGAATAACATGACACACAATGATTTGGGGGGGTTCCATCCTCCTCCTCGGGTCAGTAACATGACACACAATGATCTGGGGTGGGGGGGATGGGGGGGCTCCACCCTCTTCCTCAGGTGAATTCACACAAAGCAAACAGGGAACAGGTGAATAATGGCAGCAACTGTAGATCATTTTGATATGTTTCTAATTTACACACAGATTTATTAACCTCTTGCTTTCCTCCTCCACCCTCAGATTTGCCCATTAAGCTTCATCTTCTCTTTACCTGCGGTTTATATTAAATAGGTTGTTTTCATTCACCCCTGTACAGCTCCCCATTACCATCTCTGTCCCCAGTCATTATATCACACACCAATTATCTTCTCATTTCAGGAGTATTTATTAAGAAAATAAAGAACACATCATGCAAATATATATTTAAAATGTATTTATTAAGGTTTTCTTGACAATTAAATTGTACATTTATTATTCTGCATCATACATGAGAAATATATGGCCTAACACTGGCCTTAGGCTCTTACAAAACTGTTCTATAAGAAAACCAAGATAGTGGATTCCCCTGGACTCACGAAGAGTCGTCCTTCAGCACTCAGGAGAGGAAAAACCCCCATGTGGAGGAAACCTCTGGGGAACCATGGCTGCGAGGCCTGCCCTCCCTCTGGGCGTTAAGGGGCTATGCAGAGATAAATTACTGAGCTTTATTCAAACATCTTCCCCCCATGTCCCCTCACGTATCCCCCTGCACCATCTTCCCCCCGATGTGCCCTCACATATCCCCCTGCGTCATCTTCCCCCCATGTCCCCCCACATATCCCCCTGCACCGTATTCTCCCTTGTCTCTCTCACATACCCCTCTTCACCATCTTGCCCCCTGTGAGGGACACATTTTAGAATATCCAATTAAGCTCAAGGTCCTATTTTTGGGTAGTCAAGCTCCAAGTCTTCAGGAACATCCAAATGATGGTTATTGGACAAATACTTACCTAATTCAGGCCTCCTTCGGTAAGATGGCTACAAGTTTGTGAAGCGTATATCAGAGGGTGGCGAGGTGCAGAGGATGTAATGAGTATGTGCAGGAGAGCTGATGATGTCTGCTGCTGCTGGGTCAGGGTCCTGGCTGTGTGTAACAGAGGGTGGAGTCTCGAAGCAGTGATCTAGGCAGTTACCATTATGATGTCACATCATGACCTCACTCAGCTCAACATTCCATAAAGAGGAAACATCCACAGGATATTTATCACCTGTCTGCTCATATAGTCCTCTGTCACCAAGATTGTTTATTCTTCTCATCTACTTTCACTCAACTCCTATCATCTCCTGTCATTTAATATATCTGATTTATCTGCCACTACTTTCTATGTACTTCTAGACCTGTTTATATACTAATTAGGTCCGTAACTATGAGAAGGTTTATAGTTTTCTACATTACAGAGACACAAAGGCCATGCCTATAGAAATAGGCACATATCTCTGTAACTGATATTAATAAAACATTAATGAAAATAAAGATGCCCGAAAAAAGCATTGCTCCCATCACACAATACAACTTTATTGGTCTTAAAATATTTTCAGTTTTATTTGAGTAGTTTAATAAAGCTCCCTCCTTCCCCATAATAGTACCTTGGTGGTGGTCCCTCCCCGCTCCATAGCTGTTGAGATCCGACATGAAGGATCACCCCTTGCATTGTAACATGGTTTGTCCCGGAGAACATTTACTTTTTTTGCCTTACTTTCCTTAATGACTCAGGCGCATAGTGCTAAAAAAACAATAACTAACTAATTCAAATGGCCTCTCTACGGTATATGCTAGTGCTATATAAATTAATATTATTATTAATAATAATAATAATAATAATAATAATAATAATAATAATATTGTCCGCTTCCATTTATCAGTCCAGGAGGTATATTTATTAAACTGTGGGTTTAAAAAAGTGGAGATGTTGCCTATAGCAACCGATCAGATTCTAGTTATCTTTTATTTAGCACATTCTAGAAAATGACAGTTTAGAATTTGATTGGTTGCTATAGGCAACACCCCTTCACTTTTTAAAACCCGCAGTTTAGTAAATATACCCCCAGATCTTCAAGTATAATGTAGCATCCTTTTGATTGAATTCAAATGCTACATACAAATTTACCAAGTAAACCAGAGGATGTGTTTCAATCTTTGTTTCATTAGATTTATTTCCATAGTTCCCTTTCTGGACCCTTTCTGTAAACTGTGTATCCTTCCTTCCCCGGTCTTAGAAATAGCACAATGGAGGAACAGGGAAAGAGAGGCCAGTTTGCAGGGCTAAATTACTTACATATATTTAATCTACTGTCAGATTCCATTAGTTCTAAGTGAATTTTTTAGAATGCCGCACATTTTAATTCCCTCGTTAGGAGATTGTGGAAAAAGTGCCCAGGAGCAATATTAGTTGGGAATATAAGAATTACTTTTGATATTGCATCCATGCTTCGCCCATGCGTTAGTCTCATTACACATTATAGACCCGCGGGGGCTGATTATAACTGGCTTTATTCATATAAACTCATTGATTCGTCTCTATAAATTGCACACTTGTAATTGGACATTCGGAATGGCTCGCCAGTTACAGAGACCTAATACTTTTTCAATTTCCTTCCAGTATTTCTAGTTTTTAAGGACGCAATCTCCCTTGAGACCTGAATAGGGTAATAGTAGTGTCATGCTTAATAGGTGCATTTAGATAATTGCATTTTAAATAAGGCCATTTTAAATACATTTGCAAATGTTCAATCCCTTAAACAACCATCTACCTAGATCTCATAGTTTTAAGAGTTCAATGTGACATTACGTTTTTCCTTCACAGCTGTCGCGTGTCGATATTAATGAGAACCGTAAAGAGCCACTGAATATGTTGGCGCTATATAAATAAACGCTGATGATGTTGATGATGATGAGAATGCAGCTGAGAATTTTGCTGAGGCATGAGGCACTTCAGTAATTTTCTCTACTGATTATATTTAGTCTAGTTTAGGGACAAGTGACATCTCCGAGGCGTGAGGTACACAAGGCCTCCCTTATGCAACTAGTTGCTCTTGATTAGATAAGCTGGGATTTATGAATAGTGGTTCAACTTAACACAGTATGTAAGGGCGAGTACATTTAAACAGCTGATATGCAGGGGTGTATTGTTAACATGAACTAAACACAAACAAAAAAACTTCATACTCATATGTGTGTATTTTAACAGTCTTTAAGTACCTCCAACATGTCATGTTTTCAGGATTTCCTTAGTAATGCAATGTGATTTTATATATTCAACAGCATAGGCAAACCCCCCCACCCCAAGCCTCTGGAACTGTATAATTGAGGTGGCTGGACCCTGTCCCAGCTTCACACGGTTCTGCTTGAAAAGGGAGAGCTGCGTGCACCTAACAGTAGTCCACGCAGCATTGCCCATCGATATTATGGGGATAGGAAGAGTTGGAGAGCAGCAAAGCACTGTCTAAAATTATAGCCACGCCCCATGCATGCTGGTCACGCCCACTGGCGGCGTGGTGTGGAAGCCCGCTCTACAAATCCTGCGTTTTGCCCCTGAACAGGGTTAGAAATTATATACTTGGTTCCCCAGAAGGATACTCTGAAAATATGACCTGTTTGGGGGTTCTTGATGACAGTCCTGCCTTAAAATGACTGTTATACATTCTGTCAGGAAGCGAATGATGTCATAGAAGTGGGTGGAGCCTGTACTTTGAAGAACTATCAGACTCGTACAATAAGTGCTTTGTGCCTTTGTCGGAACATACCTAAAATGTAACATATAAATTACGACTCTATGGAATTTACAAGCAATGTTGTGAAATAACTCTTATTGACCAATTAGCTTTTAGCAGTTTATAGATACTCCAAAAAGTCTTGAGAGGGCTCCCAATTGGAATGGGGGTTAGTGATTTGGAATTTTTGGCTTTTATCAAAAATGGGTGTGGCTGGAAGAAGCAGCTGCACGGTTGAGTGGATTTTGGGTGTGGCAGGCTGATGTAGGTGTGACCAAATTTTCTACCAGTGTAGGGTAATATTTGACTGGTGGCTCTACATTAGATTAGATTACATTCATGGTGATGTGCGAGGTACCCGTTCATGACTTTGCAGGTGATACGTAAATAATCTATACCACACGTCACTATTACAATCTCAAACTTTGCTAAGTGGAGGTTGCCATGGTGACCATTCTAAGCCCAGGGCTACGCTATCGATTTGTATCCGACATAATGATTTACTATGGGTTTGGGTGATCCATCAGCAATGGTATCCTGCTACATGAGCCCTTGCGTATCTGATTATCCTGCGACAGTCATATACAAATTGCACCATGCTGCAACTTTGTCTGATTGCTGTACAACTGCCTGACAGGCAGGTGCAAGCTTTACTGATGAGTCACCTATCCAGTCTGATGTAATATAGCTGTGACACCTGATCCCATATCAAATGCCTATTGTAGACATAATCCCTAAATACAGATTTGCGCTAGTTATTTACATTTATTTAATGTCAGGGTCTGGCACACGGAGCGGGTATTACGAGTTTTGTGCATTGCTTATAAATTGCTCAAATTGAGCCGTTCTGACCACTGAAGAAGATGAGACGATGCCAATGATACCTTCTATATCAACCCAGGGGGTAGGTTTATTAAAACGTCTCAAAAAGGAAAAGTGGAGATGTTGCCCATAGCAACTAGAGATGTTCACTGACCCCCGTGCTCTGGTTTTGGATCTGGATTAACTTTGTGTTTTGGTTTTGGAGCCTAATTTTTTTTTTTTTTTAAATCCCTATTTTTTTCTGCTAAAATCACATATTTATGCTCCCCCCCCCCTACATTATTATTAACCTCAATAACACTAATTTCAAGTCATTTGCAGTCAATTTTGACCACCTCACGGGTCACAATATTATTTTCATACACTTTCAAACAAAGACTGCAGATTTAGAAGACCAAGCCTGTCAGATCTATTATTTCTATTTCAGCAATGACAATTAGCAATGGAGCAATGGAGCTCTCCTCTTTGTGTGCTACCTATATAACACAGTACAATGTGACTGCAGATTTAGAAGACTAAGCCTGCCAGACCTATTACATCTATTTCAGCAATGACAATTAGCAATGGAGCAATGGCGCTCTCATGAATGTCACTGGAGACTTTGAAGAACACTGCTACCCCTCCTCTTTCTTTTCTACCTATGATGCTGCCCAAATGCACTAGAGACTGCCAAGAACTGTGCTACCCCTTCTGTGACCCGCTGTGAAATGGCGCTGGATCGCCGTGGATGGCGGTACTTATAGAATCCAAAGCTCGCCAAATCCGAGATCCGACGATGTAGCGATAACGTTTTGCCTCGTTTTCAATTCCGAGGGCACATGAAAGTACAGAGCCATCTAAGTTCAGGTGTGTTCGGTTCTCGGGCAACCGAGCCTGAGCATCTCTAATAGCAACCATTCAGAATCTAGCTATCATTTCCTAGAATGTATCACATAAATGATAACTATAATCTGATTGGTTGCTACAGACAACATTTCCACTTTTGCTTTTAGTCATTTTAGAAAAGGTTGATTCTTCCATGAAGCCACCTACGGCAGTCGTCCAAGCAGCAAAATTTGGTGGGACAGACAAAAATTTGGAAAATCAATTTGAAAAAACAAATCTAATTGTCCTGGCTGTCATAGTCTACATTAGTGGGCTCTACCTTGCTGGTATATATATTATTAATATAACATGTTGATATGTTTTTATTAGTTTGTGTATTTGGTGTGAAGAACGTCTATTGATGTGTCATCTTGTAGTCTATGTCTACACTTATACTAACCCTGCAGAGTTTTTTATTTTTTTTATAAGGGAAACAGAAATACAGAAATATACAATTATCAGCAAATTGTCACATTGTACAAAGGATGACTCCTTTACTCTATCCCGCATACACCTGTCCTGAGTCTTGTGCCATCCGTCTTGTATTGATCTCCCTGGGAAAAGCGGTAACTCACCGTGTCACAGAAACATTGTATTAAAAGTCCTTGTGAGCAATGTATCTTAGGAATGTGTACACAATTTTTGCTGGCGTGATAAATCCATTATACATACCCAAGGCCCTATTATCAGGTTTATGACACCGGATGCGCACAGGGCTGACATCTGCTCATTTGCTAGCTCTGCAATAATTGACGATCGGCTGTGTGACGATCCATCTTCCCCCAGATACATTTTAGTTACAAAATGACAGATTAGCCTCTCTCTTCCAGACTATTCTCATACAGAGGGTTTTTGCACAAAAATGATGTCAAATTCAGGCATGCTATGTATACCGAAAGTAAATGAAGCACAAAGGAAAGGTGGGATAGAAACGGTACGAAGAAGAAGGCAATAGGAAGAATGATTTTACGTGACACGGAAATTCAAGGTGACTTTTACATTCATAATGGTTGCCAGCTTTCCCTGAATGTTCGGGAGGCTCCCGGACTTGCGGAAGAGCAGCCACCCGCTGGGATCCCGGCAGAGGCGGGGCTAAATGACATGATTTGTGTATCAGCCCCGCATCCACTGTGCAATGCTGGTAATCTCGACATTACATAGCTGGGGGTGGGGCCACTATGACGCTATCCCATCTCCACTCCCCTTCCCGCACGTACCACTTGACCTCGTTTACGGGATCTCCCAGAAGAAAGTAAGAAGTATGATATACATTACGCAATGCATTGTTCCTGTAATCCACAATGCACACTGAAGTGATGACATCAGAACTAGACAATTATAAGCGATGACATCAGAATGCACCATTTATAAGTTATTATAACATTAATAGGCAGTTTCGGCAGAGGTTGAGAAATTCTGTGCTGGACAATGCAAATGATATGCTTGTTTTAAAATTAATTTTGTGTTTACAAGGACAAATCAGGGATTAAATGTTCCTTGGATGTCATTGAACTAAGAAGAAATGGTTTTGGTAAAACACAGAACACATTTTGTGTAGTATGAAGTATGTCCATACTTCATACTATAATGGTAATTTAGGAAGAAGCAAGACTGCAGCAGATGCTATTTTGTGATATAATGCGCCAGTTTACACAGCATGGTTTAGAGCACAACATACGGCCCACAAGTCTATTAATTGCGGCCTGCAGAAAGCAGGACAGATACGTGGAGACCTGGGACAGCGGGACAGAAATACAAAAGTAACATATGCAATGAAGGACAGTCCTGATGTGTCCTCACACTCACAGCCTAATTAAGACATGAAATGAAGCTTGAACAATCAGTATTTAATGATAAAAGAGGGGGCATTCATTGTGGTGTTCAAAAATAAAGATGCAAAAGAGAGAAGAGAATGGATGTAAAATTCATAGAACTGTAATGTAATAAAGCACCAGGTTAGACAAAGGCAGAGAGAGAGATGGATACAAAGGTTTCATGGTGATTCCACTCAAATCACAAAAGGTGTGTATAGCTCTATAGAGTGCACAGGCCCGGCGCTCCCATTAGGCAACCTTAGGCAGTTGCCTAGGGCGCCGGGACCTGCAGGGCGCCGCTGACTAGATTTTCTAATCTAGTCAGCGGTTCAGCGGCACGAGAGAGATGCACAGCAGCGGCGGCGGGGCGGCCGCCGCTGTTTTTTAATGTCCGCATGATCACTGACGTCAGTCAGTGATCATGTGATAGTCTGTCCGGCGCCTCTGAGGTATCACACTGTCTGTCACTGACAGACAGTGTGAATAAAGTTATTCCCCCCTCCTCTCCCCTCTCAGCATGCATCGCGAGGAGCAGCTAGAGGAAGATAAGGTAAGTGAAATCTATTTTTTTTTTAATTTAGTGTGTTCGGGGGGCGCGGGCGGGGGCGGCTTGCCTAGGGCGCCGAGAACCCTTGCACCGCCCCTGAGAGTGCATTGCGGTAAGGGCACGGGCCCTAAAACTTTGTATCCATTTTTCTAATCTCATGCTTAAATACATCATCATACTGCCGCCCCGGCAATATCCCAGGTTGTTAACCCGGGATATTGCCGGGGCAGAGGGCAGTATAGATAACAAGATTCCCGGGTCGGGCGGCTTTATACTGCACCTGCCCGACCCGGGTTTTAGAAAAGAAAAAGTGTAAAAAAATGTTTTAATTAAAAAAAAATACATAACACATGTTTACTTTACTTATTTTCAGCCAGCGGTGTCTCCGGTGCGTTGCCGGCTGTCAGGGGGACCTCTGGGTACTAAAATGACGTCATTTCTAGTCCATTAGAAATGACGTCATTTTAGTACCCAGAGGTCCCCCTGACAGCCGGCAACGCACCGGAGACACCGCTGGCTGAAAATAAGTTAAGTAAACAATTGTTATGTATTTTTTATTCATTAAAATCTTTTTTTTTTACTTCCCCATTTTTTTATTTACAGTATGAATGGTGAGACCTGGGAATTACACGGGTTGCACCATTCATACTGCAGGCGAGCGGGGTCCAACCCGGGAATTACTCCTCGCAAAATCCCGGGTCTAAGTCCCGGGATTTTAGACCCGGGATTTTGTGGTTGGACTATTCATACTGCACCAAGACCCGGGTTTTTCAGAGTGCCTCTGCAAAAACCTGGGTTTTTGGTGCAGTATGAATGGGGTATTATATGACTTGAACATTAATTCTTTGCTACTTTGTGAAACATAGAAACATAGAATGTGACTGCAGATAAGAACCGCTTGGTCCATCTACTCTGCCCATTTTTTAACCTATGGAAACCTCAAACCCTATTTGATCCTTTATTCTTTATAAGGATATCCTTATGTCTATCCCGGGCATGTTTAAACTGCACTACTGTGTTATCCTCTACCACCTCTGATAGGAGGCGAGTCCACTTATCCACTACCCTTTCTGTGATGTAGTTCTTCCTCACATTTCCTCTTGTCCAAACCACCGGCTGTTTGGATGAAACCGCCATCAAAACCACCATCCAAATGACAGGACAGGACAGTTTTAATACCTGCTTCAGAATGACTTGGTAGTTTAAACTTGCTGTTTGAGCTATTTTGCCATTCAGAACATAAGAGAAAGCACCATTAACATTTAAATTATTTTGGCAATCATTATTTATTGATTTAGGGGATAAATGAATTAAATATTAACTTATGAGTGGGAAAAAAAAAATCATTATATTAAGGGGATAAAATTTGTAATGACAAATTGTGCAACATAATTATATCCACCATTAACAATCAGTTAATAATATTATATGTTCACATTTCCCACATATTATAATGCTATAATAGTGTCCCCTTAAAAAAATATAAAACAACAAAAAAAAATCCCTCATAAGTTAATATTAATGTTATTTTGTCCCTCAATCAATAAATAATGATCTTCTAAATATTCACAATGCCAATGGTGCTTTCTCTTACGTTCTGAATGGCAAAATAGCTTAAACAGCAGCGATTTGAGTAATCTCGCCTCTCATAACCACCTCTTTCATTTTGGCAGTTTGGATGGCTGTTTTGCGGTGGCTTTGAAGACCCCAGCTTAGTAAATCCGGCTGTTTGTATGTTCATCATTGTTAAAATTGTGATGGCGGTTTCTAAAGTGGTGGCTTTGAAAAATGTCAATTCTGGCCGTTATAATGGCGGCTTGGGCTTTAGTAAATCCTGAGGTTTCAAAACCGCCGAAAAAATAGCCAAAAAGCAGCGAATTGAGCAAACCGCCCTTTACTAAATCTAGCCCTTAAGCAGGGTTTCCCAAACCCAGTCCTCAGGGCTCCCTAACAGTGCAGGGTTTCCCTATCTCCTTGCTGGAGCACAGGTGTAGTCATTACTGACTGACACATTGTAACAGATCCACAGGTGGTCCCAATTATGTCACATGTGATCCAGAAAACCTGCACTGTTAGGGAGCCCTGAGGATTCCGGAACAGCAGAATCTTTTATGTAAAGATTAGTCTTAGATATAAGTGTAGAGCAACATGTGACTCGGTAGCTGCACTATAGCCATAAGTTACCCCAAGTGGTCCCATACCACATATAGCCACAGAAGCTGACAGTGCATGCTGGAACTTGTAGTTCCACAACAGCTGCCCACTTCTTTTGATCCCATAAATTACTTAATATGTACTCCACGATATTATTTTTATTATTATTATTATTATTATTATTATTATTATTATGCCTATTTGATTTTAAAGTAACATACTGTTTGAATGATCTTCTACAAAAATAAAAGTCAACGCCAGGAACATTTTTTTCTCTCTCCATGTGGGACATAAATGATTTCCTTTTTCATTAAACTGACAGGGATCATTGATTTTTCACGTCTCACTTGTAGTTTAGAAGAATGAAGATAACAGGGACATTTTGTCAAATAAACTTCCAGATTGCTAAACAAAAGCCCAACGTGACTGTGCAACGCCAAACCCAGTACGTCCCCCAGTCCACTCCACCGCAGCCAAAACACTTCCTCATGTAAAATGTTCTTGCGGCAGTGTGATTAATAATGAGCCGAGTCCGACGGGTGAAAGTGCAATAGATTTTCCATTAAACATCCCAACCTCAATATGGTTGAGTTGTTGTCTTATTTGATTTATTGCTCTACATGACAAGGTTTAATGCTGCCAAGTCCTGAGGACATCTCTTAATTGACTTGGTTTATTTAGGGTTATTTAGGATGAGGTGGCCCAACAACAGGTCTCTGATCGCACCCTTTCCGGCTACATGTTTTGGAGAGTATAGACCCCTAGTCATCCTGCCCCTTCCTCTGGGTTATTTGAAGGTGAAAGGGATAGCGCTGATACGGCTGGTGAGTGCGTAGAGGGACCATCTGTGTTGCAATCAATTCAAGGCTGATATCCAAAGCCCTTCGCTCATCGAGCCGCTGAATGAGATGCCAGCCTGAAGTAGCTCCTTTAGAAAATTGGCAAATCTATTTACTGCCTCGTTCCTAATGTCTGAAGCCCAGTCAACGACTCTGAAAGTGGAATAGATAGAGAGAGAGCCATCTCAGGGCCGTGAGACGTTGGAGGGATAAAAGTCCCTGTGCAATATTCCATGAAGTGTTTCATCTGTTGCTGGAATCTGTGTTAGACTTTTATTTAGTGGTTTAAGTATAATTAAAGGATGGGTAATGCTGAACCATGATATATGGGGCACAGATGGTGTCATGTTGGACTTTTGCAGAGTCTCGTATCTAGTTCATATCTATCTATCTATCTATCTCGTATCTATCTAATTATATTCTATATACCTCATATATATATATATATATATATCTATATATCTATCTATCTGTCTGTCTGTCTGTCTATCTTTATCATATCTATCTAATTATCTTCTATATGCCTCATATCTATCTGTCTGTCTGTCTATCTATCTGTTTGTCTGTCTATCTATCTCATATCTATCTAATTATCTTCTATATGCCTCATATCTATCTATCTATCTATCTATCTATCTATCTATCTATATATATATATATATATATATATATCTATCTAATTATCTTCTATCTACCTGACATCTATCTATCGATCTATCTATCTATCTATCTAATTAACTTCTATCAACCTCATATCTATCTATCTATCTATCTATCTATCTATCTATCTATCTATCTGTCTATCTAATTATATTCTATCTACCTCACATCTATCTATCTATCTATCATCTACCTCACATCTATCTATCTATCTACCTATCTAATTATCTTATATCTTCCTCATATCTATCTATCTATCTATCTATCTATCTATCTGTCTAATTTTCTTCTATCTACCTCACATCTATCTATCTATCTATCTATCTATCTATCTATCTATCTATCTATCTATCTATCTATCATCTACCTCACATCTATCTATCTATCTAATTATCTGCTATCTACCTCACATCTATCTATCTATCTATCTATCTATCTATCTATCTATCTATCTATCTAATTATCTTCTATCTACCTCACATCTATCTATCTCATATCTATCTATCTATCAGCCAGACATTCCCACCAATATTAGGACTTCTGTGGGTTGTGCCCCATCCTATGTGATCTGATATTGTTCCTGATTTTCTTACTGTGTAAACATATTTCTTCTACTGATAGGTAAATAACTGGTTACATTGTATCTGAGACACAAATGAACATTAGTCTTAAGTATACAGGACTTACAGGAAAGAGGAATTATACACTCACAAGCATTCAATCAGTTTAATGTGCTTGCTTATGATATCACTAAGTTTTCAAATAAATTGCTTTCCCTGTTCCATAAAACCGGGCACAGGTGACTAAACTCCACATTACTGTCCCCGTCTGACGAAAGGCGCATGTAGAAATATTTTATTTCCAAAGCTGTGCCCATTTTATTTCTTTATATTCCGAGCAGCGATTGAAAGCATTTAAGTGAAATTATAATGGAGACAGTTTCAGTGTTTCCAATCCATTCTCTGGAATAAGTCTGATCGCTTCCCAGACTGGAGTGAGCAGTTCTGTGACACTTGCAATACATGGAAACATCAGACCTAGACCAGTGTTTCACTTACTGCAGATAAATTATATTCAGGGAGAGAATGAAATTGCTGCCTCTCTGCCATGTGTGACTACTGATGGATTAACCCCTTCGTTCAATCCAAAAAGAACACAGAGGGCCTGATTCACTAGGGACTGCAAATGCTGACACGTGCCGTAATTGTTTGCAAAATCGCTTTGCGGTTGGTAACCAACAATCCCGACGTCAGCGAACACGGCATCGTCCAATTCATCTACGAGAGCAAAGGGCCCTTACTTCAGCCTATGATTTCAGTGGTGCAGAATGGGGCCATCCACTTCATTCATTTATGTTTTTATGCTTTTCTTCTAAAATTCTGCTTGGTTTATTCTCATTTAAATGGGTATAAAGGGATCATCACTCAGGACACAATAGAACTGTGTTTCTTACATGTGGCCCACTGGGTCTTTCAAGCTTTTTCTTAAATTGGACTTGTACTTTCCCACAGAAGAGCAACTGGAAGGTGAGAAGTACGCCCATTCCAAGCATAGGAGCGAGACACGATTTCCTTGACCTCAGGAGTATCAGAGAAAGGCTGTTAGCCCTCTCCATCCCTCTTTCATAAATAATCTTATAGTGCAAACTGAAATCTTTTTCCTGCACTGCTGTACTTAATCCCCATTTAACAAGGAGCCCAAATTCTCCCATCTGTCAGTGCCTTTTTCACCTCAGCAGATGTGGTCACCTTGGCCCACAAATTCATGCGCTTCCCTATGACACTAGCCTGCGTCTGATTTCACAAAAAGGCATTTGTATGACGCTTTTACACTTTTGCAGTTCATATGACCCTTAATGAATAACTTCTTGTAGATTGAAATCTTAGGATCTGTACGGTCCGTGAATCACTTATTTTATAATCTCAGAGTAAGAAGCCAGAGAATGTCTCCTTTACAACAGATAGAATGATTCTATTCAATAGCGTAGAATGATAGAACAATTCTATTCTAGAGTAGAATGACCGAATGATTTTCTATAGAGTTCTATTCATGACAGAATGATATAATGCTTACCTTCTATCAAATAGTAGGACAGAATTAGTCTATCTTACAGAGTAGAATAGCAGAAGGATAGAATGAGTCTATCATAGAGCAAAAGGACAGAATGTGACCCCACCCACGCCATTAAGCCAGAGGGACTGGCGTGCAGGAAACAAACGGGACAATTGGGGATTACACACAAAGTGTGACGTTATAGGTCCTAACCTTGGAAACTTTAATGCATTGGCAGAATTAGCCACTCTTTCATCTTGCCAGATCATTGCTGCTTATGAGGAGAGACTAATAATCAGATGCAAAACTGATGCATCATTTCTTATCTTCAAGCCTACGGTCTTATATGGCTTTTTACCTGTCTGACGTCCCAGAGACCTCCTCCCCTCCAAATATACTCTGTGTATAGTAGGAAAACATATGTTCATTCTCCAGTGGCCACTGGTAGGTGTTGGCTGTATCTGAACAGTTATTAAAGAGAGTGGGGACTTATGTCAGATGGTATCATCTAGAACAAGCTGGGTTTTACCAGAACACTTTGTTTGTGCTAATTGGGGAGGGGATATATCAATTTAATACAATCACGTGACTGTTGTTGTAAAAAACTCTTCACTGTTCATGGGACTTGAAGACAGAGGGGCCAACAAGGCTGGAAGCTGTGTCCGTTAGTTTTATGAAAAACAGTCCCGTAATGAGCGTTCACTCAAAAAAAATGTGGATGTCCATGTCCAGATTCAAATGCGTCTAACATTTGGGACTCCTTCCGTTTAGCAAAGCAGAATGGGGCAGGGCAGGAGCCTGTAAGCTTTGGCCAATTACAGTAAGACGTGCTATTGATCTGGGCACGGATATATATACAACCGACAGAAGCCGTATCGTGCGACAGCTGGAAGCCTGGTGCAAAGATCCGTGCTGATTATGGTGATCATTAGTACAGAACTTTGCTGTGTAAGATAACAGGTTTAAATATGTATACATACTGTGTCTATATATATATATATATATATATATATATATATATATATATATATATATATATATATATATATATAATAGTGCTTCCCGTCCCAGCATTCATTCATAGGCTGGACTGGAATTGGCAATTTTGGGGAAGCACACAGCCACAACCAAAGCTCAGCAGACCTACACCCGATTTCAACAGCGCACGTATCTTAAGAACCGTTCTTGACGAATTTGGGCGCGTGCAAAGCCAAAATATTTGCACAAGTTTTGCGCGCCTCGATGAATCGTCAAACAATAGCTAGAATCTGATTGGTTGCTATGGACAACACCTCCACTTTTCCTGCTCAGAATGTTGCCTCTACACCTCATTATTTTGAGTTATTTGCCTATGAAGCTCCTGAGACACCTACACTACAATCGCAAAGGCTGGCATTGTGTGTACTGAACCAGCATGCCACCTGCCAATGTACTAGGAACCAGTGACATCACTGAGGATCTGCTGAACTAATATTCCTGAGGTCTGACCTATTTTTAGTCATGTGATAGGTGAGGTTCTCATCAATACTAGTTCAGTCACAAAACGGCTGCCTCCTCATTGTGTAAGTCCCTTACAACTGTTGTCTCCAGATATTCGGATAGTAACACACTAGATATAAAATGGTATGGAAAATTTCTTCCTTGGAATACACAAAAAACTAGACAATTCCTGCATTAATTTAGAGCCACATAGCTTTATCTGACTTCAGTGAAAAGACCTGCACACATTTTGGAACCTGCCTCGATTCGGTGACTGAATAATCAGTGACAACCATCTGTTTTTACTCAGCACAAAGGTAACCTAGACAGTCTGTAACATTTACAAAGAGTCACTGAGCTGTGAAGACTGACATTTCAGTCACAAAGTCAGACTTGTTTTTATCTAACCTAATGTATTTTAGTCTTGATGTGTCCTTGCTCATTGCTGAACATTTGGCTAGTAGACTTGATTGGAAGCATTGTTGTAATACTTATTAGCCAACGTTGAAAGCAAGTACAGTTCCATCATTTTCAGCATCTTAAACATGAGGCAAAATAATGGTTAATACAGTGACACGTAAACTCTTCGAACTGCGTGAGTCCGGCTGCGCTGTATGTATGCTATCACTCGCATATAGTAAATATTATTGTGACAAAATAGTTTCTTCTTTTTTTTTTTGCAAATGACACACAAACAATGGCTCAGTGGTTAGCACTTCTGCCTCACAGTACTGGGGTCATGAGCTCGATTCCCGACCAGGGCTGTATCTTTCTGGAGTTTGTTGGAGAGGCAACTGGTACACGGCAAGGTGATTAATGACATCAGCATCCTGCTGCTGTATGACCCTATCACCTAACTACATTCTATAACTGTTACAACTGCTGCAGCCATTGACCCTGTGTGTACCTTCATCACCGCTGTTGTTCCTGTTCTCAAATAAACCAACAACCTGGTTAAGTTTAATGCTGTGTGGTCAATCCAACACTGCTGACAACTTTCAGACACCCAAGGATTCTGCCAATAGAGTTTGTATGTTCTCCCGTGTTTGCGTGGGCTTTCCTCTGGATGTTACAATTTCCTCCCACACTCCAAAAACTTACTGGTGGGTTAATTGGTTGCTGACAAAATTAACAATCAATCTATATATATATATATTTTCCATAAAGCGTCCCCACTCATACACTGTCATTTATATAGCGCCAGCAAATTCCGTAGCTCTTCAGTCTGTTACAGTGAACTTCAAAATGTATTAAATGCCCGTGATATACAGGGTGTCATCTTTGTACTTGACAGTGCTAAGATGTCGACCATTAAATCACTAACAGCAGGAAGTGGATAAATGTTACCTAAAAATTGTAATGGTAATTTACATGTGAACAATCACAATATAAATGATTTGTATTACTTGTCAGTTGTATTAAAGTATTAAGTGATTGTTTTCAATTTATTTTAATGTTGCACAATCAGTTCTAACACCTGGCGCTTTCCAACTGTGCAAATTAAATCCCGTAAAAAAAAGGCTGTTTACTACATTTCTGCATGAATGATAACTGTTCTCAGGATATAAATTAACGTTGCTTTATAAAGATGTTTATTTCCTCAAAGAAACTTTTTAACATTAAAGTATGTGTAATGTATTTTGAAAAATGAAATATTTTTAAAATGTATTTTGCTAAACATTTTTAATTTTTAAGGTGCATTTGTTTAGGGTCCAAAATTGTTTTTGATGCTCCTCTCTTGCTCTTCTCAGAGTCTCAGTTTTCAAGTGGGTGGGGATAAATAAGCTGTAGCCAATCAGATCATCGGAATGTTTACAGCAGCACAGATTGGTTTATGACACAAATATGATGATTTTGTTATAGTGATCTGTCCACTGATAGGATCAAGTAAGTATTGGCCTGTCAGGGACATGATGTGAGGTGGAGAATGGGGTAACCAAGGGCTTAAAGCCACAGGCCCATAGCAACCAATCAGATTCCAGCTATCATTAATCTTGTACATTCTAGAACATGGGAGCTGGAATCTGATTGGTTGCTATGGGCAACATCTCCTTTTCCTATTTAGAAGGATTGATAAATCTACCTGTGAGATTGACATTGTCAGCTGATCAGCATTTATATCTGGTGCTACTTGGGCAATATGAATGAAATATACAATTGATACAATTAATAAGCCTTCTAATTGTTTCTTAAGAATATCTGTTTAAATTTGCATTTTTAAACGGTATCACTGAGATACGAGTGTAACACAGGATCGTATATGAGATAGTAGCTATTTAGTGTTTATACAATTACAATATTAATAGTAAAACAAATTAACTATCAATAAACAATAAAATACAGGTTTTTTTTACCATATATGTTTTTAATCTATTGATAGAATTTGCTCTCTTATTATTACTATTATTATCATTTTTTCCTATAGCGCCACCATAATATACAGCAATTTCCACAATTATATCCATGTTGTTGAGTATATATCGCCAGCATGTTATCAAGTACTTTTATTTTTTTTACAACCTGTTTCACTGTTACTGTTTTAGGGCATGAATATGTGCATGGGTTAGTAAGTGACCTGCTAATGTGACTTATTTTTCCCAGCATGAAATTTGCGTGTAAGCAAGTAGCTGAGGAAATAATGGGTTACATTAGTGTACTATGGACATACTTGCCAACTTTTCCTCGTTGGCTTCAGGGAGATCTCGTGGGAGGTGGGTTTGTGCGGGCGGGGCTTGAGGAATAGGATCATTTTGGCCCTGCTCCCTAAACGGTTGTCACAATTTTGACCAATTACAGCAGGGGTCTAAGATGACACAAGTTTTGCATCATTAAGACCCGCCCCCACCACTTATCTATAGCTGGGGCGAGAACTGGGAGGTTGCCCTGCTTTCCCGGGAGGTCTCCCAGAAATATAGGTGTCTCCCGGACATTCTGGGAGAATAGACAACTATGCGTTAAAGAAAAGCAGCTAATGAATCTCTAGAGACTGAAGTGTCTTTTAAATTTCTAGCTCCATTACTGAAGTCATGTTGTCTTACCTGTCAGTCTTTGATTAAATCTTGGTCTCCATGAAAATGGCCACCTCCATAGGCATCAATACATGGACATAGGACACAATTTCTGAACTGTGTCATCATGCCACAGATGGCGAAGCCAACCACGTCTTGTACTGGCTCAGCATCAGGGAGAATGCCAGACTCTTCTGGGAGTGAGGGAGATCACCCCTATTTCAGGGAGTCTCCCTGACATTCAGGGAGAGTTGGCAAGTGTGGCTTTGGACTACAGGGGACACATGGTGAAAAATGTATACTTATTCCGCAGTGTAAAGCACAAAGCACAGTACAGTAAAAAATGAAACATAATGAAATAAGAAATAGCTATTGTGACATACAGCAAATATATACTGTACAAGAGGCCTGGCCAACCTGTGGCTCTCCAGGTGTTGTGAAACTGCAAGTCCCAGCATGCTTTGCCAACTATCAGCTGGCTATCTACTGGCAAAGCATACTGGGGCTTGTAGTTTCACAACACCTGGAGAGCCACAGGTTCTCCAGGCTTGCTGTATACATTTAACTTACGACATATATCAATGATGTAAATACAGTGCACAGATCCAACTTTCTCTCATATAGTAAAAAGCCGAAAGTCCCTCATTCACATCATACCTTCCAACCCCCCCTCCCCTCGATTTAGGTGGTACAGTCCCAATTTGAGGACTCTATCCCACCATCCCCATCGGAACAGCTTTGGCGCGGACCAGCATTAGCGTGCAATACACAGTGCAGCTTTGAAAAGAGAAAATAGGGAAGCCGGGGGCCTTGGAGGGGTCGTTGCTGCACCCCCTATTGTAACGCACCTCTCTATAGTACATCCCCATAGTCAACCATATAACCCTATAATGGCTCCACATGCTGCGTGCATTCTTCTTGTCACTTTAAAAGATTAGGGGCTCCTGTATTAATATATGGCGATGCAGCTGATTTTCCATTTTCGCTTATCGCGAATGTTAACTATTTTATATTTTTTAAAAAATAAAAAAATATAAATGATTTTAAAGAATTTCCAATTGAAAAAACTCTGGGCCTGATTCATTAGTGATCTTATCTTGTGCAAAAGTTAAGATGCTTATTTTAAGAAGAAACGGGGAGATAAGAGTGAAGTTAAGATGGATTTTCATCTTAACTTAAGAAATTCTTCACTTATGCAGTGGATTTTGATTCTTATCTCCCTTTTCAGAGCATGCACAGAGTGGATTTGCTTAAGATAAGCAAAAAACGGCAGCTAAGATCACTAATGAATCAGGCCCTCTATGTTTAATTAATTAAGCATTTTTTCTTCAAAATTGATTTTCTTCTGCTATCACCGTGCTGAGATGATGATAACAGAAGGTAGTTTCACATGCTTTGCATTGTAAAGCTTTCGCCGATGAGATGCCAAAAATTTTTACCGCCGGAGGTGACCCATTGATATATAGGGTGAAGCCCAATATCCGGCAAAAATGCGTGTTTTATTAAATAGCCCCTTTAATCTCCTTAATGCAAAGTCTACCCATTTTCAATACCCCGCGGAAGCAGCCTTTGTTGCGGCTGAACCAATTAATAAAAATTCAGCTCATCAATTCGCTGGGAACTAATGACATCACACAGACATAAGGCTTAGGGAATCGTAATATGACAAATGGAATTTATAAAGCACCGTCCAGATTAAAATATAATTTTTGTGCGACACAAGGTATAAAATAATATTAAAATAGAAAAAAATATATATTTTCTAAACTTCTTACATAACTTTTTTCCTTCTTTGTTTTTTGTTCCCCGTTTGAACCACAAATTAAAGATTTGCAGACCGCTGTTCATAAATAAAACAGAACTCAATTTGTGTGTCCAGCCCCAGTCATTTGGCTCTTTACCAACTGTTCTATATGCATCACGCGGCTCTATATCGGCTCCAGAGGTTTCGTCTTAGCCTTAAATAAAGAAAATATGCTTAAATAAACCAACATTGACAGTTTAACAGTTTCCCAGCCAGATAATTCAATAGTATTTTGCACGATGGGCTAGGGAGATAGATTTAAAACCTAAAAGAACAAAATAGGGATGGGGTCTGGGGTCTCAAATAGACAGTTTTTATTATCATGCCAGTATAAACAATGGCTTTTATGGGGCTATTTGCTCAGTTACTCATGGAGTTAATGATGAAGTTTCCATGGTGATTGCTGCATCTCGGTGTGCTCACTGTTTCCAGGTCTTGTGTGTTAGAGGGGCTGAGAATATTGCAGAGTGTCTCATGGTGAACAGAGAATCATATGGTAATAAGATTATGTTCCTCCCTGTCGGTCAGCATACGTTGTCTTTGTCCCATCTCCTGTTTAAAAATGGGAAAATATGTAAATAATATTAAGAAGGCTCATGCACACAATACGCTTCTTTCTATATGAGGTCTTAATTAATATTTTCATTGGACGTTATAACTGTAAATGATTTTCATTGTTAGCTAAGAGGTGTATACAGTAACATAGGCAAACCGAGGGGGAGGGCAGGGTTCCTAGTGCCTGGAAACCCCCCTCCGTGCCTGGGGCACTGTATAATTGAGATGGCTGGACCCTTCTTCCGCTTCACACGGCTCTGCTTGAAAAAGGAGAGCTGCGTGCACCTAACAGTAGTGCACACAGCATTGCCCATGAATATTATAGGGATAGGAGTAGTTGGAGAGCAGCCAAGCACTTTAAAAATAAGCCACGCCCCCATGCATGCTGGTCACGCCCACTGGTGGCGTGGTGTGGAAACCTCCCTCTACAAATCCTGCATTTGCCCCTGAGTAATGGCATACTATCCCACTTTTAAATCCTCCCCTCCGGAAGAGCTCATGTGACAAGTGCATGAAGGGAGACAGTGATGCCATCGTGTCACCATGATCTGCCCCCTGCTATGAAATGCCATTGCATAGGGGGGGTGGCTGGATGGCGCAATTGCATCATTGATCCCCGCCTCCACAATGACCCGGGTGGATGCCTTCACTTCCGGGAGTCCGTGAGGACTCTCCGAAATTCAGGGAGCCTCCCAGACGTTCGGGCAGAGCAGGTAAACATTTAGCCAAGAGATTCAACACGTTTCTATGTTTTATTTTACATTAAAAAAAAAATGGACTTTGGAGCATGGACAAATGAGAGGAGAATCCTACAGTAATTGCCGGCAACGTGCTGACTGCTTTTTTATGTAGCACACAAATACTTGATAGCTTTATTTTTACATTGAAATTTACAGTTGATCTAGGTTGTAGGACATGTCCAACCCCAACTATAAATCTGTCCCCACATTTTAAATTTACCTCCCCCTCCAATGCAACATGGTTTTGCCAAGGTGCAAAGTTACTCCTATTTTGGCATTATTTTCCTTAACGAAGGCCCATTATATTTGTTTTGCGTTTCTTGGTGAATGAGATCCACAATCTTCAAGTTGTATTTTTGCTTAGCCAGTTGGCTTTGCATTTGTAAATTTACATTTATTTGGATTTATAGGAATAGATATGGTTTAGCCAAGGTGAAAATTTGCTCCTTATTTTTTTTTTCATTGCTTCTAACTCTGCATCAGGTTCAGAATGGGAATAAATTACTCCTATAAAAAGCTTATGCGTCTGGTTTACGATGAGTCAACATGAGTAATAAATAATGTAACAGGTGCACAGGATACGCCCCCTAAATGGTGTACAGGTGTGTTTCGTCTGGCTTGCATGAGTCACATTTGCATAAACACGCCTCTACTGTAATCAGACAAAGTTAGTACGCCTGTACCCTCCCCCGTCCAGTCGCTCCAGGCACAGACAGACGTAAGTTTCAGAATCATGCAAGTCTGCATAATAATGTGCCAACTCTCTGGGTATGCGCAGAGTGATTTAACGCAAGATCATTATCATCATTATCATTTATTTATATAGCGCCACTAATTCCGCAGTGCTGTACAGAGAACTCACTCCCATCAGTCCCTGTCCCATTGGAGCTTACAGTCTAAATTCCCTAACACACACACACACACACACACACACACACACACACAGACAGACACTAGGGTCAATTTGATAGCAGCCAATTAACCTACCAGTATGTTTTTGGAGTGTGGGAGGAAACCGGAGCACCCGGAGGAAACCCACGCAAACACAGGGAGAACATACAAACTCCAGAAAGATCGATATGCAAAATGGCGAATGTCCCGATCTGCCTCCGCATGTATATGCTTTGATCAAAACATTAAATCCTATTGCAGAGTCTAATATGATAGTTTTTCAATAAATAGATAAAGGTAACAGTGTTTTTTTTGTTTCTCAAAAGCAAAATGCACGTCTTGTAATTTTCCTATTCAGAATTTACAACTTGCGTTGCAGAAAATAATGTTTGCAAGCTCTGGTGCTTGCATCTTCCATTCTCACTGGGGGAATTTAACAATATAACAATGCAAAAAATTTAGCCTAACGACTAGTTCAGGGCTGCAACAAGGTATAGACACTGCAAGCTGTTGATAAAAGCACTACATTTTGGCAGTGTGCTCTATATAAGCTGATTGACAGGTCTGTTCTTCTGATACGGTCTACAGTACGCAAGACCATTTAGCTCCTCAAACTCTGGCCAAAAGACCTGAAACTGCTTATATAAACAAAGAGGAGATTGTTATGTACCGCTATGTGTTAATATTCACCTCTCCTCCACAGCCAGGCTTCCTCTAAGGCAGTGTGTATTCTCAGTGTTAGTTTATATACACTCTGAAGAACAGGACTGTAGGAGACAAGCATCCTTGGGCCCGGCTGTATAATTCAGGAGCGCTGCTATCATTTCGTCAGGTTATCACCTTTCCTTAGGGAGAGTATACTGCAGAGATCAATCGCATCCTTGCCATGTGTTGAGATCAGAAAGCCATGATTAATACGATTAGATATTTCTTCCCTTCTCACTCTTGCATGCCCTGTGGCGTCTGAAATTGAACCAAGGTCTCTAGAGGTTTTTACTGACTAAAGGCAGACCCTGATTTCTAAAGAAACATTACATGGACGTGGTTAATCTAACAGCACCAAGCTGCAGTCTACCCTCTTGTGTATCACTACTCCCTCGTTCATCAGGGGACCACACAACAGTGGAACCGAGGAGAAAATTAAGAGGTTGGAATCTTTGCTTTTACCTTTCTATTCCTTGGAACACAATTGTGAGCAGTAGTTGTAAATTCACACTTTGCAGAATTTAAAGTCTACGGACCTGATTCATCAATGAACATAAATGCTGATTTTGTACATATAAGCTGCAAATTTGAACTGACCACACTTTAGACGCGGTTAATCTGTAATCACCATCCCAGGCTCCACCTGATGATGACAACAAGAGAAAACCATTAAAACAAAGCTTTAATCTTTCAATAAAGCATTTTTACAATGTTCAAACGTTCTTGCTGTTATCCAAAATCTTTACTATAGTTTTTTTTATTTTTTGACAAGTGCACCTGAAAGCCCAGTGGGCGAGTCGTATAGGCGGGTCATGGGCGTGCCTGCCCACAGACAATGGCCCTGTTAACCCTTTCCGCTCCATGCCAGGCAAGATTTTCTTGAAATGCAAAATGTGATAAAAATAAATCATCCTTATCATCGCATTTTAATAATAGAAATGTGTAATCGAAAATAACGTTTGCCTTTCACTGTCTACCCAAGTGCAACTTTACATGTACGTCTAACGCAAAAAATGCATCCGCCACTGGCATCAACAAATTGTAAATTTGAAAAGAACATGAAAAGTATCTCCATCGGTTTCCTGATTCCCCGCATGGGGTCAGTACTCTGAGATTGTACTGATCTTGAAAGGGCATAAAACATTGAGCTTTCAAATGATAACTGTTTCTAATATTGTGCAAAATGCTACTAATGTTAACTGTTAATAAACTACGACACTGTGCAGGGTCCAGCCACCTCAATTATACAGTGCCCCAGGCTTGGATGGGGTTTTCAAGGCACTAGTAATCCCCCCCCCCCCCCCTCCTCGGTTTGCCTATGCTGTGGGTACAGGATTGTTAGCAAATCTTATCAAAGAAAGTGACAATTCCATTAGCGACACCAGAATTCTGTTCCTGGTGACATCTTGGTGAAGACCAAACCGGGCACTTTTCACTACGATAGCAGAGTGTCTCTAGTATGTAGTTGGTTTTAATTTCCCCGGATCTGTTTGAATACTACATTATGGGATTATGCGGTGTTGTGTTTTATTTCTTTCATTTTGATCTGAACCAAGACGTGTCATTAATTTAAAGTGGCATTCCGAGTCGACTTCCATTACGCAGCCAACACGGAGTTGTAAAGTCCGATCACTAGAGAACCACCGTATGCTCATTTATTTTTGTCCCATGCCAAGGCTCCGTTAATCAGCATATTTTATCATGGACCTGGCAGGTGGGGTTCCCATCGGAATCCCTCAAGCACAATAACGTTCCCAGCGGTAGCCAACGCTAAGCTGCCTTGTGCTTTACAGCAGCGGCGTGTGCTGATCTCTTAACACGTTATCTATTTGCCCTCATTTGTGTCACTATTAGAGCGGACGTAGCTGTGAGCCTTGCAGTGTGAGACAAGGCATGTAGGAATTTGTAAAGGGAATAGGCAATGCCTCTGCGCTCCCATGAGATTCGTGAAGTTCAGCGTAAAGGTCACAAACCCATGCATGAGGACTGCTGTGATCCTGCAAGGCTGGAAAACTGCAATCATGGCTGGAAGCCAAGTGAGGGAGTGACACTCGGGGTCAGCTGGGAAATACGGAGGGGGGGGTGGCAATCTCTGTTGGAGAGCACTGGAATCAAGAAAACCGGTGGAGAATAATGCGGCTAATTTTAGTTCCAGCTTGCCTCTGTGATTAGATTATAATGTCTTTTGGTTAAGCTGCAATTTGATCTATGTGAAGAGGGTTTTTTTTTTGTATCTTCAGCATTGTACGAGGGGAGGTAAACACTGACATTAATGGAGATGAATTGGAAGCAGGTGGATTTCTGTACAGAATGATCATTGCAACACCCTCCCAGTAATAACCAAATTTGCAAAGGGAACGGAGCTACCGCTCATAGAATACCACCATATTTTCTCTCTCCTCTGGTTTATGAGACGCACAAATGTTTAGCTATTTTTCTTTAGTGAATTGACAATGGGGCTTAGTTAATAAAATTATATGATCTGTGTGAATGTAATCAATCAATCAGTCAATCAATCAATTAATCAGATGCTAGCTCGCATTTGCTAAGTTGCATGGAATTAATAACAGCAAGAACAGGATTGGTTACTGTTAGTTACCGAACATTGTAACACTCTTCCTTTTGTTAAATAAGTTTCAAAGTGTTAATGGTGCAGTGAGTCTAGACTGAGCAGACAGTTGGTCTAATTCAAGTCCGAGCGCAGTTGGCGGTTTAAAAAAAGAGCACAAAACTTGAATGTAGTTCCGACCGTATTTAAATCCTAGGGGATCTCGGGATGTGTATAGATTAAAATCTGGGCGTAAGAACGCTCTTCCTAAATGTTCCTGGCCGGATGTTAACAGACAGATTAGGATACGCACATGTCATGTGCAATATAAGGTCACATCGGAACACATGCAAAAAATATATATATATTATAAAATAAATGAACACCTTTAAACAGTATAATCATTAATAAAAAATATGGTTGGTAAAAAATATATATTTTTACATTAAGTACATAAATCAAGGTGTTCGTAAGGTTTACTGTACATATAATGCATTTTTATGGTCTTTCTTATTTGCATAAACATGTTCATGTCATGAGTTCAATTTCTGACCATGGCCTTATCTGTGAGGAGTTTGTATGTTCTCCTGTGTTTGCGTGGGTTTCCTCTGGGTGCTCCAGTTACCTCCCACACTCCAAAAACATACTGGTAGGTTAATTGGTTGCTATCAAAATTGACCCTAGTTTCTCTCTCTCGCTCTCTCTGAGTGAGTTCTCTGTACAGCGCTGCCAAATTAGTGGCGCTATATAAATAAATGATGATGATTGCTGTAATGTTTATTTCGGAGCACGTGCAGAGTTATTTCATGCAAGTTAGAGCACACAAACGGACTTACATCCGAACATGTATCATGCCCAGTATGTTCATATCACTTTCCTGGATCATATAGACCGTGCATTATACATACATAGCAGCTTATATCAAATTACATGTAACACTCAATTTCCCTTCTCTGCCAGCCAATGACAATTTAAAAAAAAGACGGACGCATGAACCGTGGCTCAGATATGTGTTGCCGCAGTCTGCCGACATCCGTATTATAGTCACATTACAGTTCAGTTGTTGATATTGCTCATATTGATGCCAGACTTGCTGCACATTGACACAAAGGAGTTGGCTGAGCAAAAGTATCCTGCGATGATTCCAAAGTCCTGATTGGCTGATTGCTTTGTCCCCACCTGCTTCATTTCCTGCCCAGGTTTAAAGGATGAAAGCAATCAATGCTTTGGTGGTAAAAAAAATAAGTGCATCTAAAAACTAGTTCAGCTCAAAGCAAATCTGAAAAATGTTGTTCACGTCTGTTATAAAGCTGGTTGGTTATAAAGCTTGCGGTACAGTTTTCCTGGAGCTCCTCCATTCCCATGGGATAGATCTCTGCAAGTTTTCTTCACTCACCCCATCAGAATGGGTATTCAGCCTCTATCAAAAAACAACATGACATTTCCTTGATTTCAAAATAAAGTGCCAATCATTTATGTTTCTACAAGTTTATTTATTCATTTTATAAAGCTGGCCAAAGGATGATTTAAAATGTTTGAGTCTCCTGACTGTGATAAAACAAAACCCTACTGCTTTAATAGGATATTTTAATTCCGCCCCCCCCCCCCCCCTCTTGGCTATTTGCTCATGCTCCACAATAATCGTCTGGCTGCAGCATGCACCTGTCCCATTGGTCAGTGCTTTAGGATTCAACCAATGTCAGTGGAAGAGGCAGAACAACAGATAAGTGATGCTTTCAAAATTAATTCCCCTTCAATTCCACCTTCAGTTACATTACTAAGCCCCATACACAGCTGCAAGAAAATGTAACGCGTTAGGGGCCTATTTACCAAGTCTTAAACCACGCGGAAACGGCCCAAGGTCACGCATGACCTAATGACCTAAGGTCGCATGTGCACAAGATGATAATTTATGGAGGGAAATGCGATCAATAAGAAATAGACTCCTTAGTGACTGCAGTGGGCCTGATTGATTAAGGAAACTTAAGCAAAAAAAGAGTAAGTTTTATTACTCAAGTTTTCTGGACAAAACCATGTTACAATGCAAAGGGTGCAAATGAGTTTATTATTTTGTATATAAGGAAAATACTGGCTGTTTTTTCATGCAGCACACAAATAGTTGATAGCTTATTTGTACACTGAACTTTAAAGTTGATCTAGGACATGCCCTACGCCAAATATAAATCTGCCATCACAATTTAAATTTACCTCCCCCTCCAATGCAACATGGTTTTGCCTTACTTGCATACTTTTGCTTAACTTTCCTTAATGAAACAGGCCCAGGGTATTCTATGGGGAAACAAAGGAGAAGTGTGGTTCTACAACCATGTTTGTCCCCTGCACCAATAGGACAAATAAAATAAAAATAGTGATGTAAAGTGATATAAATAAAGATGTTAGTTCCTTTCTCAAACTCCACTGGTTCCATGCCATCAACAAAAATAAAAGTATCAAGCAAATTATTTTGAAACAATATAACAATTGGCTATAGCTCAAAATAATTGGCACCAAGAAGCAGCCTACTGTTTTACAGGCAGGGCCGGATTAAGGGGGGGGCACAGGGGGCATGTGCCCCGGGCCCCCCTCTCTCAGGGGGCCCCCCGGACCAGCTGTGGCTCTTTTTGCTGCCCCCAAATGTCAGTCTACAGGGGGCAGCACAGGGTTCCGTTTTTAAGTGCTCTGTCGGCACTATAAGCACAGGTAAGCTTTTGCTTTTTTTTTTTTTGAGTGTTCTGGGCTTCCTTAGCTGCGTGTAGATGACAGTGTGAGGAGGAGCAGAGAAGAGCTGCCCTGCCTGTCTGTGGGGGATAAGGTAAGTTAAGATCTGCTGTGTGTGTGACTTTGTGTGTGTGAGACTGTGTGTGTGTGACTTTCTGTGTGTGTGACTGTGTGTGTGTGAGACTTTCTGTGTGTGTGACTGTGTGTGTTTGTGTGACTGTGTGTGTGTGAGACTTTCTGTGTGTGTGACTGTGTGTGTGTGAGACTTTCTGTGTGTGTGTGTTTGTGTGAGACTTTCTGTGTGTGTGACTGTGTGTATGAGACTTTCTGTGTGTGTGAAACTTTCTGTGTGTGTGTGTGTGTGTGTGTGACTGTGTCTGTGTGTGTTTCAGCCAGAGGAGGAGGTGATTATGAAAATGAAGGGGATAATTGTGGACAAGGAGAGTGTGATTTATGGACAAGGAGGGGGTGATTTATGGACAAGGAGAGGGGGTGATTTATGGACAAGGAGGGGGTGATTTATGGACAAGGAGGGGGGGGTGATTTATGGACAAGGAGGGGGTGATTTATGGACAAGGAGGGGGGGGTGATTTATGGACAAGGAGAGGGGGTGATTTATGGACAAGGAGAGGGGGTGATTTATGGACAAGGAGAGGGGGTGATTTATGGACAAGGAGAGGGGGTAATTTATGGACAAGGAGAGGGGGTGATTTATGGACAAGGAGGGGGTGATTTATGGACAAGGAGAGGGGGTGATTTATGGACAAGGAGAGGGGGTGATTTATGGACAAGGAGAGGGGGTGATTTATGGACAAGGAGAGGGGGTGATTTATGGACAAGGAGAGGGGGTGATTTATGGACAAGGAGAGGGGGTGATTTATGGACAAGGAGAGGGGGTGATTTATGGACAAGGAGAGGGGGTGATTTATGGACAAGGAGAGGGGATGATTTATGGACAAGGAGAGGGGATGATTTATGGACAAGGAGGGGGGGGTGATTTATGGACAAGGAGGGGGGGGGTGATTTATGGACAAGGAGGGGGGGGTGATTTATGGACAAGGAGAGGGGGTGATTTATGGACAAGGAGAGGGGGTGATTTATGGACAAGGAGAGGGGGTGATTTATGGACAAGGAGGATGTGATTATACAAATAGAGGGGGTTGCAGAGTGACAACCCAGGAAGGGAAACCAACGCTGATGAGAAGGGGATTGAAGATGCTAAGTAGGTGGGGAATGAGGAGTGAGAGGGAAGATAGAGGATTAAGATGAAGAAGAGGATTGAGGAGTGGGATGTTGGGGATATAAATGGAGAACAGAGAAGTACGATGTGCTCAGACCTAGATTGTCTATTTATTGTGGACCCTCTCTCCATGCCCCAGGGAAGTAGCATTTCTAAAAGTGGGCATTATGGGAAAAATGACAAAATTATGGCCACTCATTCTGTTAGCTCTCCTAAAGAGGACATACACTTACTTTATATGGAAACATATAATGTACAAAATGTAATATGCCTCCATGCTAGCTCTGTTGCCTTGCAACAAATCAGGCCTGCTAGTGCTTAGCTGGACTAGGCTGTTAGGGATAACCAATATATACTTACATATAGTAAGGTTATTTTGTTAATTATTTGTGGAGTGATTGTGAGGTATTTAATGTGTGCTTGAGTTTGGGGAGAAGGAGTGCTATTTATTAAATGTGAATATGAATTATAAAATGTTGGCAATGGTTTTGAAAAATAGGTTTATTTATTACATGTAAATGCTATTCATTTACACCAGGCTGTTTGGTGGAGAGGGAAATAAGTTTATTAAATGTGTACGCTATTAATTTAATGTCGGGGCTGCTTGGGGAAAATAGTTCTATTATTAAAAGTGAATAGTATTAATTTAATTTAATTCCAAATTTGGGGCTGGTTGCAGGGAGGGAGGCCTAATTATTAAAGGTTGTGCTACTGATTTATTAACCGGACTCTTTGGGGACTCCTAAACTTTATGTACCTGTTTTTGTTTCAAAATAGGCCCCGACATTCCAGAATCTACACAAGCAGCAACTGAGCTTAAGACACCAGCAGCCACAGGTGGTGAAAGTGACAACAGCAGGTAGGAGAGAGCAGGGCCATCTTCCAACTGTTCTCAATATGGTGGGACTGTCCAGAATTTGGGTGACTGTCTCACTTATTTAGGATTTGGTCTGACTACAAGGACAGTTGGGAGGTATGTCCTACTTCACACTGTTATTCTTGTGAAGGCAGAGTTGTGTGCATCTAACAGTAGTGCACATAGCATTGCCTGTTTATTTGTTTAAAATGAATATCATATTCGACAATATGGGGCCCCCCTGTCTTAAGTGCCCCGGGCCCCCCGGAACCTTAATCCAGCTCTGTTTACAGGTATACTATGGTACTCAGCATACCCCTCCAGCAATAGTAAGGCCAGCTGTAGTTCAGCCGCTGTAAGATCACAGGTCACCGTGCGTTGCTCGGTGCAGACATGTGACTATTAGCGGTTTGAAATTGGACCAAACGTATTGTGATTAAACACAGCTTGTACCGTATAGACATTCAATACTGCCCAAATCTATACTTATTTCTGACATCCTTTACAAAAATAAACCTTCAATATCATCTCTTCCTCTGTACTAGAAAGAGTTCTCAAGCTTGCCGTCCTTTCCCAAATTTGCATTTGTAATGTGAGATAATTAACGCTGAACACATTGAAGGATGGCTGAAGCCTTCATAGACAGAGCTATTCTTTATTAGATATGCCTCTCTGCATTAATAACCAGTTGCTAAATGAGAAGACTGCAGAGCGCACAGACTCACAGCTGTGACCGGGGCTGTGTTGTGTTCTAGAAGCCTGGACAGATAGACACAGAGCATCCCATTGTTTAAATATCCTGCCCTCCCATTGGAACGGGACAATCACTGTTCTGCTGAGAACATTTACTAAGCTGGAGGATTGTTCAGAGATGAATTTCTAATTTGTGGCGTTTGTCGTTTAAAAGATATTTAAATGGAGGTCTTGGGCTAGATTTACTAAGCTGCGGGTTTGAAAAAGTGGGGATGTTGCCTATAGCAACCAATCAGATTCTAGCTTTCATTTATTTAGTACCTTCTACAAAATGACAGCTAGAATCTGATTGGTTGCTATAGGCAACATCCCCACTTTTTCAAACCCGCAGCTTAGTAAATCTAGCCCCTTGTGTAAAACCTGAAAACAGAATAACACATCCCAAAAAATAAATATTTCACATAATATCCTGTGTTCCTTAAATAGCAAAGAATAGCCAATAGTTCAGGAGAACTGACCCCTGTTATTCCTGTAAACGTTTGTAACCCAAAACTAACCACAGCAGTTCTGCGCAGTGAGAGTCAGGCGTAGAATGAGCAGGCGCTGTAGGGTCAGTTGACAGAAGCCATTACTGCATGGGGGGGTAATACCCCAAACTAAGGGCTTAGAAACCGTACAGTTATGCTAGTTTGGGGGGGGAGAGGAGCATTTGTTAATAATTTGTTTTTTGGTGGACTTAAGAGTAGTTGTCCTATGTATTTCTTTTAAAAAAGGAAAATATAAGACTTATACAGGGTCAGTTTTTTTATGGTATATAATGCTCATACCAATTTTGCTTGTGACATCTTCATCTTAGGGGTAGATTCTAAAAAGGAAAAGTGGAGGTGTTGCCTGTAGCCACCGATCAGGTTCTAGCTATCATTTTGTTTAATAATTATAATTTAATTGTAATTACATTGTAGATAAATGATAGGTAGAATCCAAATGGTTGCTAGTCTCGAAGTGTCACAGACATTCCGGAGACACTTAGTGGCGGAGATTTTATCAGAATTCTCGGCTCGTTTTTCCTTGTGCCCCCTAGAGGTGCGAGGAAAACTGAGCGGAGGTTTTCCCCCGTAGTAATGGTAAAAGTGCACAGCCGCCGTGTCCTTAGGAGCATCATTGCTAATTGAATCCCCCCCCCCCCATAATGTTTGATTTTCTAAAATCAGTCTATGCATTGCTAAAGTGAACCCTTCACCTAAATAAAGGGGAGATAGTCTTTTTTTTGTGCTTAACCAATACAAGCTGTCAATTTACTATAGACTAGACGCATCATTGAGGCCCTTTGTGCCTCGTACCTCGGTGATGTGCCAAGTTTTTAGTGGTTCAATAAACTCGAGATTCATTCAGCTCCACTGTGTATAGAATTAGTAGAGCTAGATCCCTATAAATCTTTTATTATAATTGGCATTGAAGAGTAGATACGAGTTATTTTCCTTTGTTTCATGTTACAGGATGATTGATGTTTACGGGCCAGTATTAGAGCTGAATAGTTCATCTACCTATTAATATAAGTACAGTACACCGGTGTCCTGTTAGTACTCAGATGACCATACCCAATGACAAAGGAGGGTCCAGGGTTGTTTAACACCAGCCTCACATGCTTTGTAAATGCAAATCTTCAATATGCTTGAGACATGTTTAGCGCTGCTGCCTTCTGCTGGTAAGATAAGCATATATTTATGTCGTTAGTTACTTGTGAGCTGGAGATTTACATTAACATCTTGTCCTTTCAATTTGAAAAAATAACTAGTAGTTTGAACTTTCAATCTCTATTGACTGCAAAAGAACTTGACCAGCAGCCAAGACTACTGTAAGTATATTACATTGTTGCAACAATGTTGCAGCTCTTTGCCAAAAAGTTAACCCTTAGCTCTGCAGAGAAGGTAGTACAAGTAAATGCTGTTTTCCAGTCATAAGGCTTTGGAAAAAAGTATAAATAAAAATAAAAATAAATGAATAAAAATGTTTGAAATTCACAATAATATCGATTAGGAAATAGAATTAAAAAAAAGAACTTCTCCGTTATGGTCATTGTATTTGTTTTAATGATGTCACTGTATAACTGGCGTTATTTGCAATTCAATAAAAGGATCTAAAATCAATAATAAACATGATTTGTCAGATTATTTTTTTTTGCATGTGCACTCTTTATATATATTATTGTATATATTGCATCTTTTATTTACTGCTTGTTTACACTGCTCCCAGCTATCATAGTGAACAACGATCCCTATTATTAAAGCAAGTCAAGTTGTAGTTGTGATCTATTAGCGGGGAGGAGTAACAAATGTCGATGTAAAGAAACCCCTCCGTTTTTATTACTCATGGTCCTCCTATATTTCTCTCTTTTGGTTATGTGCCGTGGCACGTTAAGGAGGAATGTGTGGAGGCTGAGTTCTTATAGGGCCTGATTCATTAATGATCTTATCAAAAGTTAAGATGCTTATTTTAAGAAGAAACAGGGAGATAAGAGTGAAATTAAGATGGATTTTCATCTCAACTTAAGAAATTCTTCACTTACGCAGTGGATTTTGCTTCTTATCTCCCTTTTCTGGGCATGAACAGAGTGGATTTGCTTAAGATAAGCAAAAAACGGCAGATAAGATCAGTAAAATGAATCAGGCCCTTAGTTAGAATTAATCAACGTCTGGCGTTTCTGAGCGGGAAATGGGGGTTTTCTTGGCGGGGTTATTCATTGATCGGTGCGGGACTTATTTTGTCCCGATTCCATGTTGGGTAGTATGTTTACATATAAAGCCTGGACTAAGACCCCTTGGGACCCTAAGTAACATTTAATAAAAATAAAATAAAAAATGGTTATAATCATCTTGGCCGTTGATTGCCCTCCGGGCTTTAGAAGAGAGCTTAGGTTGCTGTGCCTTCATATGACGCTAATATATAAGTTTGTATCTTCTTTCTTCTGTATTCTTAGTACAAGGCAGACAACTAGACTGTTTGATGTATTGGGCTGTGGGCTCCAGATGACATGTTTAGGATTACAGTAACTGACAATTGCGCTACAACTCACCAGCAACTAAAAATAAACAGCTGACTGTTCCTGGGCTATGAATATTCAGCATTTTGCACATATTTTTCTCTCCTGCCAAATCTATGGATGAACTCGTCCCCAAAATGAACATAAATTACAGCAGAATGTATGCTGATTGCCAGTGACATGCTTCATAAAAATGAACGTATGCACGGTGTGGAAAAGTTCCAAGCGAGCCCTGTTCTATCGCCTTCTGTCAGCACGTGAAATCGCTGCGGTCTCCTCGCAGCCACGGGGCTGGTAGGAGGGGCTTGCTGGCTCCTTATCTGTGGATGATGCTTTCATAAAGGCAACATATACTGGAATGGAGAATAGATGGCTTATCTTCTGTGCTTGTAAATACAAGACAACAACTTATTAATAATGGGAATTGTTTCAATTGTGCCATAAGACAATGATATCTGTTAATGGGCACTGTATACCTCATGCCTCAGTTAGGTCACCAGTTCAGTGCATTACCGGCATACCGCAATATGACTACCGTAACGGGGCCTTATTTTTGAAAGTGCACAAAGGACGAAGCTTTGGTGTCATTGTGCTCCTTGTTTGGCAAGAGCAATATGGAGACACTTGCGGAAGAGCAGGCTGACCAATGGGAAGAGTGAGGTGAAGTGAGGTTGTTCCTTGCAAAGTACGGCAATGGAGCAACAGTGTCCCCAGTTTTGTGGAGCAAGAGTATTGAAATCAGAGGGCATATTTTTTGGGGTGTTCCATGCTAGGTGGAAGAACACACTCCACAAAAGGACTTGTGGAGAGTTCAGCTCCTGTTCTATATTTTTAATGGGAACTTGACCTTCTGTAGAGAATCACATTTTCGTGGTACACTTTTCTCAATGTAGAACATAACTTAAAATACACAGAATTGTCACAAGTTTATAAATCCATCCCTTTTATTGTAAGCAGATAAGGGGGTACTCCCCTGCATCCGATGAGCTTTCTGGAAATTTGGGTTTAATTTATACACTCAGGGGTATATTTACTAAACTGCAGGTTTGAAAAAGTGGAGATGTTGCCTATAGCAACCAATCATATTCTAGTTATAATTTATTTAGTACATTCTACAAAATGACAGCTAGAATCTGATTGGTTGCTATAGGCAACATCTCCACTTTTTCAAACGCACAGTTTAGTAAATATATCCCTCAATGTATTAATTTTTTATGTTGGCAATATGCAAAGATTTAAGGTCAACATGAACAAGCCTAGAATGTTGAGAGAAGATAAAAGCCGAATGGTCTATATGTTTGGCCTATTTCACTTATTAGAGAATTATCATGAAGACAGACCAGAGTTTATCCCAAGAATGCTTAATTTTTTCCACTGTTATTTTTCCTACTGCCTCTGCCGGAAGCATGTTCCACGCATCTGTTACTGTTTCAATACTAATTACTCCTGAATCTATACCAATTTATAGAGTAATATATTGTATTTTTATCAATTGTGTGTGATAATGTGTCTGAATATGGAAACCTATGCAAGATGTCTAAATATCCCCACTTCCCGGAGAGTGGTCCAACATGTAGTAATCCTCCCCCATCCCTCTCCTGGTAGTCCACCAATACCTCTGTATTTCCCCCTTTTTGAGCCTTCTGGACATCTCGAACATTTCAATAACAGGTAAAAAAAAAATCAGAGAGTTGGAGAGTTGGCAGCTTTGATTGTCTCAGCTTTTGTCACCTTTAAATTTGATTAGTTTTGAAGGACACTGATATTTAAATTGCATTCACCAACATTACTGTGCATGTGTTTCCGCTATGCTCTCGCTGCAAAGGTTAAGTGAAAAAATCACTGATCTGTGTATGTCGACATCAAGAAATGGCAATGGAAGAAAGAGATCTCTGAACTGAAGGATAACCACTGCATTTAAACAGCTAACATACTCTCTTTGAGACCAGTTGGACCGTCTTTATAGAATGTAAGATCTAGAGCCCAGGGAGAATTTCCCTAGTGTTGGTTGTGTTATCTAAGCAAATACAATAATCTTCTTTTCCTTAACTCTTCAGTCAGTGTATATTGCATTGCTTGTATGGTATGCAATATAATATAGAAGTAGGAACCTGACATCAGCGAGCTCTTATGTCAGCTTATGGCTTCCAAGGCATCATGGGACTTGTAGTTCCACCACTGTTGGAGAGCATTGGGTTGTCTGACCATAATATATACCTTACCCACTATGTTTTAGCACCACACAAGATTAGTTGTATAGCGATTACATGTTACCCACGATATGGAAGAACCTACATGGTCTTATATACCTGGGTATTGTTAATTAGGAAAAATAAAATAAATACCTACATGATAGTTAATGGCAGAGGCAGCCCTAGATTTTGCACCGGTCCGAGACGAAAAATTAAAAGTGGACAGAACTTCACAGAATTGTCTTCTGAAGCACTTTCACTACCACTGTCACCAACAAATGGCAAGCCAGCCCTTTCATGGTATTTTTATAGTAGTTAGTTAGTTAGTTTGGGATTAGTTAGTTAGTTAGTTAGTTAGTTAGTTAGTTAGTTAGTTTGCGATTAGTTAGTTCCTACCTTTTTGTTTTTTCCTTCTTTTTGCTGCTCCCGAATCACACTTCCTGCCCCTGATTTGACCTCTACATATATCACAATTGCCTACTTTACAATTTCCTCCCCCCGGGTGAATTGCAGGTACGAAGGGGGGGCAGGCACATTGGCCGTGTCATTTCATCAAGGGGGCAGGGCCAAAATGACGCGGTCCGCCTATAGGATGCGGGAGAATGGCCTGCTCTCCCCGGAGTCCAGAGACCTACCCAGAATTCAGGAGTCTCAGTCTCGGAGTGCGGCCAACTACGGCATACATTTCATTTTTCTTACATTGGTAGAAAATAAATGTACTTTCCATATAAAGTACTGTATGTCTGGAAGGTACCAAAGGTGTCCCATTGAATGTATGGCATACCTAACTTTCAAACATCAACTATGACAAATTAAACCCTACCTTCACTATACCCAAAACATCCACTTTGTTATTAAACCATGCCCACTTTTGTGCAAGGCCCGCCCCTTTCTGGGTCCACAATTCAGTACAGTTCGGTGGTCTGGTATAGGCTGAAGACGTTCTTTTGCAGTGTGAAAAGTGCTCTGTAACTGTCATAAATCAGGAAATGCCCCATAAAAGTGCCCTTTGCACCCTTTATTTATTATTTAAATATCTTGTCCCACAAAGCAAAATGTTATTTTTTCCTGTTTGTGTGAAATGGTTATAAATGCTCCCCGATCCAACCAGCTGCTTCTATCAGAACATGTAAGATCGGTACCCTGCACATGTCACAACTTGCAAGTGCTTTTTAAATTCTATACTATGTTTTTTCCCCTACGTTTTTCTGCTTTACTTCCTACCAGGGGCTGGTTGGCAAATTTTATGGGACTGGCCCTGGGGGCAAATGCCCCTCTGCCCCCCAGCCTAGCCTGCCCCTGCTTCCTACTCATCCTCTCCGTTCTCGCCCTTCTCATCCATCAGAACAAAGGCACCAAGAAAATGACTGCCAGAGTCTGCAGACACAACATTTCCATATTGTTCTCCCCCTAGTGTTCTCTCAGTGCTCTATTCCCTACATGGGGCTACCCTCAGGCCCACAGCTCTCATAGGGCCATAGGAAGCCGCCTTTGCAGCCTATGCCTGATTGGTCCTCTGGATATTGGCTTTGGTTTGGAGCTGTGCCAGCTGTTTATGTTAGAAGTGATGGGGAAGATTATGTTTGTGTTGGATTTGAGGCACTGGTCTCCACCACTAGGTGTCATAATATGATCACTTACCAAGACACATAGGGAACGGAGCATCGACACGCCATCAATGTGTGTCGTAGGCATGTTACAGACCATTCACAAAATGCTCAATTCACAGCCTCTAACACTTCTGTTTTCAGTTTTTGTTTATGTCTAATATTTGCCCGTCTCCTGTTGAGATATGTAAATTATTTCTTCCTTAAGGATTTTGCAGCTTCACTTTCATTATTTAAGGAAATTTATTTGCTATTGTTTTTTTTTGTTTGCTGTTTTTTAGCTATTTATTATGCCATTGTAGTTGCCTTATTGTTTCCCATGTATATTTTTGTTGTAGTGAACAGTAATTTAATATTTATAAATCTTTTTTCTGATTTCTCCCAGGCGCTAGAAATATTGAATTGCAGCCGGGGTTTCCATCCTCTATAAAAAATTAATAAACCCTTAACACTTTCCACATATAATAGGGACCTTATGTGTGACAGATTCAGAATTCTCACGTCCAGTCTTTGAGATCAACAAAAGGAAAATATTCTTAAGAATTTTGCAAATGTGCTAAGGTGCAGTTCATATATATTTACTGAGTTACTGCTCAAGAATGAGACAGTTATATTCTGGAGATGCCATTTTTCGAAATTCACAGTTAATGCCCATTAAAGATGGTGTAAGTGGCAGCTTTGTTGTATAGCCTTTTTGAGATTTAATTTGGTTTCTGCTTCCAGTCTATGAGAATACACAGCTTCTGCGTTAATGAGTTCCCTCTGACATCACATTGCGGCAGGTAAATGCTTTCAGGTCAGCCAAGAGAAATTTTGTTCCCCAGTACAGCAGCTGCTTGGGGCCAAGTTCAGAGCCATCAAAAGGGGTGTGGCCACACCAGGTTAGTGGCTCCTCCCACTACAAATGCAGACCAGAGCCCTGGTACTTTGTACCTGCTCCCCAAACCCTCTCGACACCCATGATTGCTGTATACTCTGTATTAGAGAGTGTGTATAGAAGATTATTATAGGAAGTGTAGGGTGATATTTGCATAATAGAACCTGATGGTTTATTTTGCAAATTTCCACCCCTAAAGGACAAAATGTAGAGATTATCTTTTAAGCACTGCAAGGATACAAAATAATTCCTGATCAACCCAAAAAATTGTTTGATTACATGAAAATGGTCTGGTCATTGAAATTAAAATAAAACTCCACTCATTTTTGGTTTAAGGATAAGAACTATCATTAAGAACTACTGATATCAGGACATGTAATCAAAATAGACTGAAAGGTATTTGCTTATAAAGAAAACTACTTTGCTTAATTTTTAGAAATTCCCCCTTTTGTTCAATTCCATAATGAAGACAGGTTGAATCATACAAATATTTTGCTAAAACAGCTCAGGATCAGTCAATTGTTTAACTTAATCTACACAATAGGGACTTCCTATGGTCCTGCTTTCTAATAGTTTTATTAAAGAGAGAGGACAATGTTTTCTGCTCACAATGCATTTAGGAAAAATAATCTTATTTTACTTTGTTTATTAGCACCCATACTTAAACATTTACTGGGTTAGGACTTTTTAGCATTGTTATAATTTGCAACTCCATTGGATTACTTCTGGGGATGCCAATTACCTGCCCGGTCTATGAATTATTGTTTTGCCCACTGGGCACTGAGACCATGGCGGGGGTCTGTGTTAAGACAGAAGCTACAGACTGCTTCCACCCTGTTTCAGGCTCATCAGTGTGGCATAAGGGTTTTCTACTAAAGGCTTTTCAGCTCTGTAAAGACAACCTCACTGGGACAATAAAAATGATTAGGAAACAACCTATATTGTCAAGTGGGCATAGGCTAAATGTCTTCCTATTCTTTTAATGGCTTCAGCAATGCTATCTCTACAGCACGTGTGTTTCTGTCAATTTATCTTAAATCTCAATCCCAACTTCCAGTAGGGAATTGTGGAGATATTTTTACTCAAGCGAAAATAAAAAAAATCATCCACAATACAGACAATGTAAGTCATGAATCCAGGGTCTGGTCTTACTAACCTTCTGATATCAGCGCTGGAATGAACAATCCACAGACCTGCGGTTTCCCTCGGATGTTGGTAATTACTCTATATAATATCATCTTTTTTTATGGTGTCAGCTCCTCTATAATGCAACTTGCTTTCCATCTCCACTGTTCAATACAAATCATTATAACATATGGCCTCTCAGTTACAGCTGCCTGAACACGAGCACTCTGAAGATTAAATCAGAACTTGTGGCAAAAAAAAAAAAAAAAGCATTTCCCCCCCCCCCCATGAACTCAGCTAAAACTAAACAGCGAGCCGGCTTAAGACCCCAGGGGCAATAGGCAGCATATTGCTTTGCCCCCTCCTTATTCATTTGTCAAAATATACAAAACATAAAAATGGGATGGGATAATCTGGGCCCCAGATGGAAGCCTAGGTTGACTAATGAATGACCCAGCTAGAACCCCTGCATTTTGGAAGATACTCCACTAACTCCTTTACTTACTGAGAGTTATTTACTAAGTTTATTTTATATATTTTTTTTTTATTTAAAGCCTAAAATCGTGCTTTCACCCTAGTGCTCGAAAAAAATAAGTGAGTAACTTAAAAAACGTGCTCCAAGGTGTCGTTCAGACTCTCCTCCAAAGAGGAAGGGCCCCTCTATCCCCGACCCCCGGATCCATAAGGATCCTCAGGGGGCAAGGGTCTTCAGACTCCCTTTTCCGCAAGGCTAGGGGGGGTCCCTTTAACCAAGGGTTTCGCCAAAGCTTCCCCCTTGGCACTTGTGCCTCCCCCCGAAAGAGGTGACCTCAGATGGTTCAGGGGGGTGGGAGCCACTAGAACCACACCACCCCCCATAGATTCTTGGGGATCAGGACCCATAAGGGCTCGAGCACCTCCTTTAATCCGTGAAAAAAAATATATAAAAAAGTGAAGTGACAAACAGTGAGGAAAAATAAATAAAAAGTTAGTGCCGTGCAAAACGGCCCCAGTCTTTCGGCCGAGATGTTAAAAATTTCTCCCGCCTAGCCAAAAGGCCGGGGCAGGGAAGAGTGTGTAGCAGAAAGTGGGGTTCATGCAAAGTGCTGAATCAAGTGAGGGTCACCACTCCCCAGGTGAATTCAGGCACCCCTGGGTCACTACTCCAGGGGCACTATCCCAGGCTTTCATGCTACTGGCCTCTTGGCCAGACCGAGCTTTCCCATGGTCCTTTCAGGGTGGGAAGAGGCCCCTACTTGGACAGGTACTCACTTGATCTTAGCCAAAAGGCTGAGAAGAGAGTTATTTACTAATATTGCAGAAAGGTGCAAATCTGCACTAAAAGCGCAGCTAGCAATAACACAATTTCTAATTTTAATGTGCTAAGTTGGTAGCTGGGACAATGTCTATATCGCTTTCTGTGAAGAGGCCCCAGAATGATCTCCATAGATGGGATTAGCTGTTCTCTTACGTGTTAAAGGCGACGTAAAATACAATTTTATCTATACTTCATGCTAGGCAAATAGGATAAACTAATTTATCTTTACCCTGATATTTATTTATCATGATTTTATGTAATGTATTATGTTATGTACGTAATGCCAAAACAACCTACCGGTAAAAGTAAAAAGTAAAAGTAAAAAAAAGGAATGTAAAAAGAAAAACAGTCAGTACTGTACTTTAATGGATAATTACAAATGTTTCTATCTGTTCTCAATACACAGAGAGTTATTTTTTTTCAATGCAAATCTGCAACTGCAATACCAAATGTTTTACCTTGTAGTGACATCTTGCAATTGCCGTTACACTATTTGATGGCCGAGCGGGATTATACCAGAGTAACCTGCTGCTTTCCTTACATGTGGGATTTAATAAATTAGCTAGGAATGGATGGAGACAGCATAAGTGTGACGTGTTCCTTAATGGGTCTCACAGAACCTTCTCATTCTTGATTTCAAAGTCAATACGACACCGTTTGCTCATTCTGGGCGCATGAGATAAAGCGAGTGCAGAGTTCTGCACAAATAAACCAAGGTAATTGAAAATGCAAAATCAATAAATATAACAGTTTAAATAAGCACTGTCCTGAGGTGCATAGACATTGGATTAATGTAGGTCAAGTCCTAACAGGGAAGTAGGAGATAATCCGACCTGATTTCATACCTTTGCATATCGTACACTTTTAAAGCACAGTAAACAAGCACAATGATCCTGCAAAAGTGTCTGATGAAATTGCAACTTTGGCGTGTATGCCGACACTACTGGGAAGTCCGGGAGGGTCCGGGTATCTGGGGGTTCTCATGAACACCCAAGGAAGTCTGCAAGTCTCCCAAATGATGGAAGAAGTGGAAAAGGGCTGAGGGCATGAGGACCCGTTCCTCGCTATAACAACCTGGCTGCAGTGACATAATGATGTGAAACACGTCATTGCAAAGTGGTGGATGCGATGGGTCACTTCATCATCACCATCATCATTTATTTATATATAGCGCCACTAATTCCGCAGCGCTGTACAGAGAACGCACTCACATCAGTCCCTGCCCCATTGGAGCTTACAGTCTAATTTCACTAACACGCACACACACACAAATTAGGGTCAATTTGATATCATCCAATTAACCTAATAGTATGTTTTTGGATTATGGGAGGAAACCGGAGCCCAGAGGAAACCCATGCAAACACAGGGAGAACATACAAATTCCACACAGATAAGACCATGGTCAGGAATCGAAGTTTCGACCCAAGTGCTGTGAGGCAGAAGTGCTAACCACTAAGCCACCGTGCTGCTCCCCATCATTCCTCATTATTTGAGGGAGTGATGCAGTTTTCGGGGAGAAATAATGAAGTGCATGGCTTAATCTTTGAGACAAGCATATGTTACTGGCAGGATCAACCAGGTAGCTTCCTCTCCCTGGCGGAAGGGGTGTCCCCACGACCTGCTCACTTTGATTTTGTAGAACTCCCCTCTGAATTTCCCGGCGTTCGGGTCTACAAAGTCGTCAAGCATGCCCTTGGGTCATGAACCTTAAACTGGTCTCACCGGCCGTTCCTCCCACCCAAACCGAGAGCCAAGCAACAGCGTCATTGTTTAATTTAGCCACCCACCTCAGCTCTTCTGGGCTCTTGCAGAATGACCAGCTCATTTCTGGAATACATGAAGACTTGTTACTAATTTTGGACGATGACCTCACTCCGTTATCTTCTGACCTCATTTTCCAACATGCCCGATAATGATCCAATCAATTCCGATCGGATCATTAAGGTAAATCAGCCTTGTTTAGAGCCCGCAGAAGCAGATATCGCAGCATGCACGGAGTCTGCAAGGTCAGTACAAGAGTACAAAGCAATCACTAATTAGCGATGCTCTATCCAGTTCTAAATGACCATCTAGTCAACCAGATAAATGGTGGAGACGCTGACTCAGACGGCTTCTGACTCCAACATTCAGAATTTCTTCTTAATACCCAGGATTTGCTTATTCTCCACTTTGAAATGCCGACTGCAATACATTATTATAAAAGAAATGTACGTCTATAACGTGCTGGCAGACATTTGTCATAAAATGTACATATGGTATAATGTGACCTTTCATGTATTATGAAAACCTAATAAAAATATTACAAAAAAAATAGGAGACAGATTGTCTTCTGTCTTCTGCAAGAGGCAATTTACCAGAGGGGGGAAGACAAAAAAGAGACAGAGCCTTTTAGGCTGTAAAACACAGATAGGCCGCTATTATACTAAAAAGCCTCTTCTGAAAATTGCTTTTTTTGGCAACCAGATCACACAGAAGTAAAGTGCTTTGTGACAGCCGATAAAAAGGAATCCTACACAAACAAAGGAGGCATGAAACAGGAGGAGTGATGCAGCGAACAAGCTCTGGCAACAATCCTTCCAGAGTCTGTACGATCCACGGACCTTTACAGAATTAACTCTTCCGCTCCCTTGTCTTCTCCTAATTGCCAATTACGGCAGCACTTCATGCACTCTATGGAGGGGGGATTGCATAAATCACAGTGGGGAAATGTCACAACACGCGGACATGAATTATAATCCTTTTTACTGCAGATTTCACAAATTGAGATTTTGACATTTGAGATGTGTTTGGGAATGGTACTCACAGGGCAGGAAGTAAGACCATGTACATTACATTTGTAGCAAATCTACTCAATAGAGAAATACTATTCTTTGTACAGTAGAGGAGAGATCGATCCTCTGTTGCTGCAAATGTTTTCAAAAGCATTGTCCACCTTCAGATCATTTTAAAGGGGAATCTGACCCTTGGGGGTAAATGTATCAAGCTGAGAGTTTTTCGGCCAGAGTTTGAAAAGTGGAGATGTTGCCTATAGCAACCAATCAGAGCTATCATTTTGTAGAATTTACTAAGTAAATGATACCTAGAATCTGAATGGTTGCTATGGGCAACACCACTTTTAAAACCTTTCGGAAACTCTCAGCTTGATACATTTACCCCCTTGGAGCGCACATGGGCTTTAATTTATGTATTGAAGGTGATCATTTTTAAATACGTTTTGTAAAATCAAATGTTTCCTCCTTGTCATTGCCCAGTAGGGGGGCCACATTCTAGGGTGCCCAAACAGCATAGATGGGCAGCGCCATCTTTCCTACTAGTAAAGCGGTAGGAGGGTAGGAGTTTGATGTGACGTTTACACTTTTGGACAGTTTGTCTCTGAAGTTTATACCATCACTGCACGCCTAGGCATATTTCCCAGTGGAGTTTAGGTTGTCCCTTAAAGTGTGCTAGGTGAGACGTTGAGATGCACTGGTATAAACCCAACGCGTTTTGCCGTGAGTGCCAGATGCATTTTGTAAGGACCCTCAGTGAAATCAAATATTTGTTTGGTGGTTGCTGCTCAGTGCAAATTTTGCATCTAAATGCTATGAGGCATGGTGGTCAGTACTGACTGATGTTATATAGAGTGTGTACTCTATATTCCTCCATTTGATATCATGATACATTGTTACACTACAGAGAGAAACAGGTTAACGGAAACCCAAGAGAGGCGTTAAGTAGATGCTTGAGAGTGATACAATGTTACATTGGGGAGGAGAACAGGTTAATAAGACCCAGTGTGACTATCGCATTCCGTCCTGAGTGTGTTTCCAAAGTGGTGAAGACGTTAACAAGGGCTGGTGTTAGAGTATGTGCTTTGTGTATTTCAGGCACGTAGCCGCTAAGTACCGGACAATAAGTATTATTACTCCCAGGCTCTCAGAAAACACCACATCTATTATTGCTCCACTCTGCATCATTTTTTGAGCAATTTATAGCACTAAATGTTTTCTAATGACAAGCGCGGACGTCAGCCTGTGGTAATAAAGAGAGATGGTGATGAATCAGGATGCTCCTGGTCCTCAACCTGCCTTCTCTGTAGTGTACGGCTGCTTTTCTTCGCTCATTACATAGGATCTCTTCTGTTTCCCAGAAAACAAAGGTTTCTCTTAAGAAGGAGTAAATGGCTTATCACCTCCGTTGCATCTCGTGGCCGAAGCTGTGGCTAATTATAAAAGGCAATCATAAAAGGGGATTTTATGCATTTTATGCTCTCTTTAAGGAGTATAACATGGGTAAAAGGAGAACACCACTTTCAGTTTGCTTAAAAAAAAAATCACTATTACTGTTAATGAGGATTTTCAGGGCCTGGAAACACAATAATTCAATCATCTATTTATTTATTTATTTTTCAATTATTATTATTGCAGAATTTCTGCATTTCTCAGCTCTTTCCTTAGCCGTGTTTGTGTCTGTTTTTTTTTCTTTGCCCCCATTAATTCATCATGGATGGGAATCGCATATCTTGTAAGTCTACTACCCTTACAGTGAAGAATCCTTTTCTGTGCTGATGGTGAAAACCTCTTTCTTCAAGTTTAAATGGATGTGCCTTTGGCACACAGGAGTCTAAAAATAATGGGTGCGGCGGCTACAGGGCTCAGAGGAGTGGGGGTCCAAGAAATGCTGGGATGTGTCCCCCTTTGTTGATGGCCTTGTTCCCCAAAATTATTCCTGGGTCAGATTGTGGTCCCATTTTAAATATTGGTGCCATGTCTTCTCTACGCCAAAAATATAGGAATACAAAATTATAATAATAAGTTGAAGTGGTCTATTCACAAACTAAATTCCCTTAGAACACATGGGTGTAGGCCATTTGGACCAGGTGGTTTATCTATCTTAACCTTGTTTAGATGTATCATCGCTTCCAATAAGTAATCTCTAATGGGGTGCAGAGGGTTAATACTACACAGCACATCCCAGAATTCTTTCCTCCATTGTGAATACCATTGGAAAGAATACATATACCAAGTCAGATTTCTTTTTTTTCTCCAAAACAATATCCCATGTTTATCCTTCAGTGGCTGAATACTACCAGTTATGTTTTATTTTTTCCTATTTATATATTTTTTAGTATTAGATGTATATTCTGTACCATTCTGTTTGTCCGCTACTTTCTGTGCTATCCTGATTTTGCTCTATTTCTTGTATTTATCTAATGTCTCTTTGGTCCCTTCTCTTTGTTATTTCTCATATTGTTTGTGATACTATTGAGCCACATGGGTTTATTTTTATTCGTAGAGCTTTTGTTGCCATAGTACTAGTTTACTATATATGTAAAAATGTCCTATTTGGGATCTGTGTTTCTGTTTGAGAAGACACCACTCCACCAGGTTCAACTGAGTCGTTTTGATATTTTAGGTTTTCTGTGACCCTGTTCATGATCACTATTAGCTTACAGCCCTCTTATCAGTAGGTTATATATGCTGACGGTTCTTTTACTTAATATGGATCCCATAGTGCTTCCCCTCTAATTGGTTCTTCCACCATCTGGGAAATGTTGTTGTTTCATATCGATAAGAGTCTGCTTCCTTGATTTGACTATGATGCATTACCATTGTGGTTTCACAGCTCTAATTTAGTGGTAGGTGCAAAAAAAGGCTCAGGTCCTATTCTTTAGCAAAAAAAAAAGCCAATAACAAACAAACCAGTAATATGGACATTCTACAGAGAAATGTGGAAACATGAATAAGCATTGACTGATATATATAAAATTCAGGGCAATCCACTGACCATCATGGATTCTAAGTGCCTGATTCATGTTCGGGACTTAAGTCCATTTGCGCGACTTGTCTTGTGTGAATTTGCTGTAAACATGCGCCAAAGAACGCAATTGCATTAAATCCATGTCCGAACGCAAATTACACTTTTGACTTGAGAGGCGGAGCTTGGATGGGAAGGGCGGACGACGGTAGACCTTTTACGGTAAGAACGCGCCATGAGCGTACAGAGGATGTTCTGAAGCAGATGCAGCAAATTCAAGTCCTGGGTATCTTGTATGTTCATAACTTTTGTATTAAAAACTACACGTATGCGCGCCACTAGATAGCAAAGAACATGCCATGCTGCCCACAGATAGGGCCCTGGTTGGATTGAAACCCGTAACCTTACCTTCCAAACATACAAATCTCTGGCAGAGTGGCAGATGGCGTGACCATGTCTCAGTGGGGTGTGGTCACTTTACAATGGGGTGTGACCGCATCGCGCCCCCAGAGGGCTGCCTAGCACTGTAAAACACTAGGCTGCCCATTAGATATCTCCCATCCCTCAACATTTGCACCCACAGGACAAACATGTATTATAGACCAAGAGAATGTTCAATATTCTTATTGGTCAGTTCAAAACATCAATGTTATACTGTAACGACAGGAGTATTTTATGTGCCCCCAGTACCCATAAGACCCTACTTGTCAGGATTTATCAATGTTCCTTTAAGTGATATACTGTTAGAGCTGACAATGGGATATTTTAGAGTCTATTACATTGATTTTGTTTTCTAATTCTAACCATGTGTAACGCCAACTTAATCGCACAGCCTTAACCTTTACTTAGTACTCTTAAAAGCTGCATTTATTCAATAATTCATTTTTTGTGGGCTGGACGCTGCCATATTTGTAAGAAAGTACACCACATTACTTAAGTAAACATTCTAATGTTCCTAAGGCCAAAACTCTACGTAAAATTGGATTCACCCGTGACCTGACCTATCAAAGCCGTGCTGCCTTTTTGACAAAACCCTGCCTCCGTTTACTAACACCACACCTAAACCTCACCCCTTTGTGACTATGGACTGTTGATGGAATGTGAAAATCTATATGAATTATGGATATCTTGCTTTAAATGTAATGACTGCTTTCAAATTGAAATTGATTTATACACGCTTGCATTTTTAGTAAGCAGAATATATAAACCTATATGAAAATACATTTTCTTACTAATGGGGATGTTATGCCTTGAAATAAATATGGCATATGTCACATGTCTTTATCATGGTAGTTACATGCCTGTTATACAATATCTATTTCCAGTCATTCCAGCTAATTATTCTGTAATTTTCAGCTGCTGTAATTGATATGAGTAAATGTCTGCAATTAAAAATTATGCCTCTTTCTTAAGACTTGATTGCCATTGAAAATACAGTCTGTTACATGTTTAAAGAGATCTGTAAGTCACGTTGTAGGTAATATTAGTTGCCTATTGCACTATGTATGTATACAAATAAACCTTCACAGTTTCTCTATGCTCCCCACGTTAAGGAGAGAGGATAGAAAAAAGTCGCCCCAATTTTCAAAAGCAGGAACTCAGGGGTAGATTTAGCAAACCTCCTAAAATGGAATATTGGAGGTGTTGCCCATAGCAACCAATAAGATTCTAGCTATCATTTATCTAGTACATTCTAGAGAATGAGAGCTGGAATCTGATTGGTTGCTATAGGCAACATTTCCACTTCTTCTTTTTAGAAGGTTTTTAAAATCTGCACTACCCTCATCCTGGGCAGCTTTTATTTAAGCTACAATTAAATCTACTGACATAATGCACGAGGCGCCAAGTAAGTCCTGCCCTCAGGTTAAGCTATGGACAGGTATAAATTACATTTTTCTGTTAGAACTCAAAATAAGCAGAATAACCTTAATGCTTCAAAACGGAAGAGATAATAGAACACAAACACCTTAGTTTAGCATGCGGATTTCCATCCTCCTTAATGCAGGTTCCGAGGTACTCTTTATTAGCCGGTGCGCCAAAAATAAAGCTTCTTTTTTTTTGGCAAACATTATTTTATTTTATTGTTTTACTTTTTTTTTAACCAACTTTATTATTTTCTGCTGTTGAATCTGGAATTGGAAGACCAAGTCCGAGCTTTCAGTCCCAGTGTCACTGTACAGGATGGCGGCTCCACACTGGCCTGTAGAGTGGTAAGACCCTTCTTACCGCTGCCAGACAGTATTGTCGGGCAGCCGAGCGTCGGGATTAACATTTTGGGTGGGTCTTGATAAATAGAACCTATGGATACCTACAATCCCTTGTTTGGTCAGGTTCACTGGCCAATCACGATCAGTATGGAATCGAGGCAGGTAGGTTTCCTTCCTCAGTAATTACAATATTTTCTAAACCATTACATTGGTTACAAATGTGCTACTTTAACAATAAAAATTTAGTGAGATGTATACGTTAATGGGCGTGAGATGGGCCAGAAACCCAAGCAGGACCCGGCCCATCTATTTCCGGGGTCTCCCGATTGTCAGATAAAGCAATAAAGACCTCAAACAATGAGCAATGATGACCATTATGAAACAACAAAATAGTGTAAGTATCCATAACATTTCACAAGTTACACTTCTATTTATATCAGGGTAATAATAATAATAATAATTGCTAATGTATCCTGTTTAAGCCCATAAAGATAACATGTTATCCATGTCCCAACCGCAAATCATAGAGTAAATATAATCTCATGTACAGCAACAATGTCCGTTATAACGAAAAGAACATTAATTATATGCTGAAACACCAAAACATTTCCATCCAATCAGGAAATACTCAAAGGGTCGTATATAGCATCCTGTGACTCTTATATATAGCATATTACTCACAATCTTATGAAATAGTTACAATAATTCTATAAACGAAATAGAGATTTTATGCACCAGGGGGGGCCCAAGGTCCCTTATTTATACATCCAGTAGATTTCACATTGAAGTGATCGTTTTTTAAAGTTATTTCCTCTTAATGGGTGATTAACCTTTTCAAGTGCAGTAAACTTTAATTCCCTGGGTGAATGATGGCGAGCCTATAATGTAATGCATAGACATGTGATTGTACTGCTCTTGTTCTGTCCCTTGTATATCGAATTCTTTTGGCATTTTTATATTCACCTATCCTAATTTACAATGGGCGTGTTGTGCAACCAACATATGGTTTTCAACAATTACAGGTAATTAGGCAGATAACCCTTTCGGTGGAACAATTCATGAATTGTTTCTAAAATATTTTCTTTCCAGATTGAAATATATTTATTTTTCGTGCTATTCTGACATGTGGCGAAACTACCATTGGTGCAGCAAGTGGGATGCACTGCGGCCCATGGAGATAATGGAGCCAACTGGACAGGGAACTAGTGAGCTTTGGGCCCCGGTTCCCTCCTCCCTGCACTGGGGCCCACACCTCGCTAGTTCCTCCTCTGCATGTCCATATTTATAGTTACCATCATTGAGTTTAGGTAAACCATTATGGGAAGTGTGGATCATTTTTATAAATGGGATAGACAAGTATTAATACCCTAATGCAAAATGTGCAGCTTGTCCATTTGTAATCATTTTTTTATTTTATTGTTCCGTTACTAGAAGTCTCGTCGTAATTCCTTATTTTGAGATTTTTACTGCTGTATCCGTGTCGCGTTATGATTTGAGACATTGGCTTTCTTTGGTAGATGTGCATTTTATTCTATTGTGAATTCATTTTTTTTGAATCCCATAAACTGTTTTTATTTTGGGGTCTTCTGATTGTCAGCTATGTATTGCAAACCTGTTCTTTTGGGGTTTGGGCACACTGACACTAGGGTCAAAAAAAAATGATGGCTGCTGATGTTTCCTAGAGAGTTACTTTTGTCTTCTAGGGAATTGAAAACGCTGGCCGCATTGCAATATTTATCAAGATTGGGGGCTGCTTTGGAAGCGGGATACCCATGGCCAAAGAGGGAGTGCCAGGATTGGATTTCATTGGCATACTTCCTACCCTACGGGCACCCTCGTCAGTCAAGCGCACCGTGATATTGTCTACTCTACTTGTCAATCACAAAAATAGTCCATTAGTGGAACCCTACAAACTTCCCGACGGACCCATACACCAGCGAACTTGTCTGTATTATTATCATGCCTGCAAACCCTGTAATATTGTAATAATGACGATGAAGAAGTCGCGTACTGGCATAATACAAAACAACGCTATGTTTGCAGAAAAAGAACATCCATATTTGTATTTTTCTCACTCTGGAAGGGAAAAAAAAAATGAGCACAAACGATCCATCTGCAATGGTCTGTAAGAGCCTCTGCCAGCCAAGACAACCTGTCATTGTATTACATGATATTTAATTTAAATTTCTTAGCTTTATTTCAAGGTCATTCCACTACACAAACAAAACATGGTCTACTTTATTACTAAACCAATCATTCAAGTCCAGGGAAATAATTAGCAAGGCTTAACTGGAGACTACTCACAAAAGACACTTATAGAAGCATTTCATGAATTAAATGATCATTCCTATTCATTGGAGTGAATAATATTGAAACAGTTCCTGGTGGTAGAGTTATTTATACTGCAATGAATGCGCTCGCACACAACAGTGTTCTATGGGCTTTTTTTTTTTTTGGATGATGATAAATGTTTATCAAGTGCCCTCCAAAGTTAAATATTTTTACGAGATTTACTAAAGGGTGGTTTGATGAAACCGCCAGTTTTTGTCCGTATTTCAAACAGCCGGATTTACTAAAGGCCAAACCACCAGAATGAACATTTTTAAAAACCACCACTTTACAGATCACCATCATGATCTTAACAATGATGAGCAGACAGACAGCCGGATTTACTAAGCTGGGATTTGCAAAACCACCATCCAAACGGCCAAAACAAAAGAGGTGGCTTTGAGAGGTGAGATTGCAGTCAGTTGTTTGAGCTATCTAGCTATTCAGAACATAAGAGGAAGCACCATTGACATATAAATTATGAGAACTATCATTATTTATTAATTCAGGGGCAAAATTCATCATCATCATCACCATTTATTTATATAGCGCCACTGATTCCGTAGCGCTGTACAGAGAACTCACTCACATCAATCCCTGCCCCATTGGAGCTTACAGTCTAAATTGCCTAATATACGCACACAGACAGACAGAGAGAGAGAGACACACACACTAGGGTCAATTTTGATAGCAGCCAATTAACCTACTAGTATGTTTTTGGAGTGTGGGAGGAAACCAGAGCACCCGGAGGAAGCCCACGCAAACATGGGGAGAACATACAAACTCCACACAGATAAGGCCATGGTCGGGAATTGAACTCATGACCCCAGTGAGACAGAAGTGCTAACCACTATGCCACCATGCTGCCCATAATTAATTTATAATTAACTTATGGGGCTATATTGTATTTTTCATTAAATTATGGGGATAATATTATTGTATTATATTATGGGGGACATATGAAAATATAATTATATTAAGTGGGCAATACTACTTGATTGCTAATAGGGTAATAATTATTAATGATATACACACGTGGCACTACATAGTGCCCCCATGATATAATAATAATATTGTGCCCTTAATGTAATGAAAGGTAAAATTTGCCCACATGAGTTAATTATAAATTAATGTGACCCTTAATCAATTTCGAATGATTATCTCCATAATTTATATGTCAGTAGTGTCTCCTCTTATGTTCTGAATGGCAAGTAAATGTGGAGGTTTGGAGCACTAAACCACCAGCGTTGTGTGGCGGTGACTAAACCACCAGCGTTGTGTGGCGGTGACTAAACCACCAGCGTTGTGTGGCGGTGACTAAACCACCAGCGTTGTGTGGCGGTGACTAAACCACCAGCGTTGTGTGGCGGTTTAAAACAAGCACCGCGATTAGACTTGTGGACACAAGTACAGATCTCGTGCGTGCTTGGGGACTGGTGCAACGTAATGTGATGATGATGATGACTATCGACAGCTTTTGATAATCTAATGTGGTATATAGACTTCTCCAGCTGATAGCAATCGTCAGTTTCATGGCTACATTATATGAAGTTGCAGTGGTTTGTTTGTATTACTTACTTGACATTCCCATTTGGACAACTGCAGGGTAGAAGATTACTGTTTGGTTTTTAAAGAGGAGATCAACTGATTTTTTGGGATTTAAATACATGTTATATTGAAAATGCAACTTTTACATGTAATAATAACGCCATTATTTGGCCAGTATTCTCTCTTTGTACAGGGTAATGCAACTATTGCAACAAAGGAATAAATTAAGGGCTTGTTATTACCAAAGACCCAGGATTGGTGAAGATTATCAACGGGTATCAACGGCGATAGTTTTCACAATGGGTCACTGCATATCTTGGGGAAACGTATATACCGTGGACAAATACCACTGCGGTATCTCATCTCAGCATAGCAGGGGCTCAGTACTAGAATAAATGCTTTACTATTTAAATAAACCATTTTTTCCCCTAGATCAGTATTGGCAAACCTGTGACACTCCAGGTGTTGTGAAACTACAAGTCCCAGCATAAACTTCCAGGAATAAGCTGATATATATTGGCAAAGCATGCTGGGACTTGTAGTTTCACAACACCTGGGGGGTAGATGTATCAAGCTGAGAGTTTTCCGGCGAGTTTGAAAAACCAATCAGATTCTAGCTGTCATTTATTTAGAACATTCTACAAAATGACAGCTAGAATCTGATTGGTTGCTATAGGCAACATCTACACTTTTCAAACCTGCCAGAAAACTCTCAGCTTGATACATTTACCCCCTGGAGTGTCACAGGGGGTAAACACATTTTTATTTTCTTTCTATTTTTAAAAATAAAATAATTGTGTTTCTTTTTTTAATGAACATGGACCTGGAAGCCCAACGTGTTAGCCGGAAATGCCATCTCACGCATAAGCAACGCTGGGGTCATAGGAAATAAGATCCCATACCCTTTATGTTTTTGATATATACTAGGCTCCCTTATTATGATGCTGCACAGATTGGGACCAGTGACTGCATTTTCACACCGGGACCCTGACAGTTCCAGCGATGCCCCAAGGACGGCTTCCATCTAGCACGGCACATTATGTCCAGTCATTGTGAGTCTCTTAGACAGGCCTCTGAGCTGCTAATTATCAGAGTAATAGAGAGCCGGCTGGCAGTAAGACCAATTGCCGTTACTAAAGCCTGCTCTGTCTTAGCTGCTCGGAATATCCGGCTGATGGGATTTCTGTGGTATCTGAATAGCTGAATTATACCAAGCTCGATTTCAGCTGCTTATCGGAGCTATTAAATGTGAGATCTGGCTCTCCCATTATCTATCAGCGGCTTGACGGAATTACCCCTTTGCAAAGGCTAATAGCTCTGATTAGGGGATGATCTGCCCTTAACGCTGCAGTTGCCAGGGAACTCGGTATAGTTGCATTGCCATGTACGTACACAACACACACAATCACTGCACAGCAGTGTGTATCCGTAAGCTGCTGATAATACAACTTATCTCATGAAACGGGAGCTATGTCCTCTTCCATGTGTTCTATACAAAGTAATAAGTACAATATTCTATATGTCACATGTAAAGCACAATATCATATAGTATATGGTAAATCACATATACTGTAGTACAATATTAAATATGTCACCCAGAGTGTAGGATATCATGCACATATATTAGTGCAATATTGAATATCTCAAACGCACATAGTACAATACAGTATGTTATACGATATATCACATATACAGTAGTATAGTAATATTAAATATGTCATCCACACAAAGCACAATACAGTATGGTATATGGCATATCATGCACATACACATAGTACAATATAGAATAGTATACGGTATATCACATATACAGTAATACATTATTATATATGTCATATACAGATTATACAATCTCCAACATAGAATAGTATATGGTATTACACACAGGGCTGTCAACTGGAATTCAGGGCCCCGATACAGCAACTTTATGGGGCCCCCTTTATAGTTTAGCATGGTAAACAATTTTGCGCTGGTGCGTGGGAGTTGTTGTGCAATTTGGGGTGTGGCTGTGCATCATTGGGGCGTGGCTAGCAGGTGAAAAGCGCTAGGCCACCCTCCTACAGAAAAATATCTGCATTGCTGTGTACACCATTGGCACAAAGGACATCAAGCACCATAGTGTAGTATATAAAGAATGCAGTGTGTATATAAAGAGTTCACAGACTTGGCCCACCACTTACATTGGGCAGAACAGTCACCAAAAATTGGGATTGTACTACTAGAATCACTACATTTCACAGACTGTCCTGCTCCCTCCTACCTGTTCTTGTCACTCTCACCACCTGTGGCTGTTTCTTTAGTTGCGGCTTGTCTGGGTCCTGGAATGTTGGGGGCCTATGTGGAAAAACATGGGCACATTTAGAAAATTCCAACCAGCCCTGGCATTAAATCAATAGGACCCACGATTAATAATTAGGCCTTCCTCCAGCCCAAACATTAAAATAATATTATTCCCATTTAATAAATAAACCTATTTCACTCCCTCAAAACAGCCCCAGCAATAAATTAATAGTATTTACATTTCACAAATATACCTATGTCCCACAACCATCACTGCCATTAAATAATTCATTGTCGCATTTAATAAAGAGACCTCATGGCCACAAGCCCCCTGTGCAATTACATGCCCTCCATGCTGCTTTTTCCCCTTTACCTGGCCCATTATTCACACTGTGCCATGCTGCCCACCCTTCATCACACTGTGCCATGCTTCTCCCCCCTTCTTCATCACACTGTGCCATGCTGCTCCCCCCTTCTTCATCACACTGTGCCATGCTGCTCACCCCTTCTTCATCACACTGTGCCATGCTGTCCCCCTCTTCATCACACTGTGCCGTGCTGCTCCCTCCTTCTTCAGCTCACTGTGCCATGCTGCTTCCCCCATTTCTTCATCACACTGTGCCATGCTGCCCCCCCCTTCTTCATCACACTGTGCCATGCTGCTCTCCCCTTCTTCAGCTCACTGTGCCATGCTGCTCCCCCCTTCTTCATCACACTGTGCTATGCTGCTCCCCCATTCTTCATCACACTGTGCCATGCTGCTCCACCTTCTTCATCACACTGTGCTATGCTGCTCCCCCATTCTTCATCACACTGTGCCATGCTGCTCCCCTCTTCATCACACTGTGCTATGCTGCTCCCCCATTCTTCATCACACTGTGCCATGCTGCTCCCTCCTTCTTCATCACACTGTGCCATGCTGCTCCCTCCTTCTTCATCACACTGTGCCATGCTGCTCCCTCCTTCTTCATCACACTGTGCCATGCTGCTTCCCCTTCTTCATCACACTGTGCCATGCTGCTCCCCCTTCTTCATCACACTGTGCCATGCTGCTCCCCCCTTCTTCATCACACTGTGCCATGCTGCTCCCCCCTTCTTCATCACACTGTGCCATGCTGCTCCCCCCTTCTTCATCACACTGTGCCATGCTGCTCCCCCCTTCTTCATCACACTGTGCCATGCTGCTCCCCCCTTCTTCATCACACTGTGCTATGCTGCTCCCCCCTTCTTCATCACACTGTGCCATGCTCCCCCCCTTCTTCATCACACTGTGCCATGCTGCTCCCCCCTTCTTCAGCTCACTGTGCCATGCTGCTCCCCCCTTCTTCAGCTCACTGTGCCATGCTGCTCCCCCCTTCTTCATCATACTGTGCCATGCTGCCCCCCTCTTCATCACACTGTGCCATGCAGCTCCCCCCTTGTTCAGCTCACTGTGCCATGCTGCTTCCACCATTTCTTCATCACACTGTGCCATGCTGCTCCCCCCTTCTACATCACACTGTGCCATGCTGCTCCCCCCTTCTTCAGCTCACTGTGCCATGCTGCTTCCCCCATTTCTTCATCACACTGTGCCATGCTGCTCCCTCCTTCTACATCTCACTGTGCCATGCTGCTCCCCCCTTTTTCATTACACTGTGCCATGCTGCTTCCCCCAATTCTTCATCACACTGTGCCATGCTGCTCCCCCCTTCTTCAGCTCACTGTGCCATGCTGCTCCCCCCTTCTTCAGCTCACTGTGCCATGCTGCTTCCCCCATTTCTTCATCACACTGTGCCATGCTGCTCCCTCCTTCTACATCTCACTGTGCCATGCTGCTCCCCCCTTCTTCATCACACTGTGCCATGCTGCTCCCCCCTTCTTCAGCTCACTGTGCCATGCTGCTCCCCCCTTCTTCAGCTCACTGTGCCATGCTGCTCCCCCCTTCTTCATCACACTGTGCCATGCTGCTCCCCCATTCTTCATCACACTGTGCCATGCTGCTCCCTCCTTCTTCATCACACTGTGCCATGCTGCTCCCTCCTTCTTCATCACACTGTGCCATGCTGCTCCCCCTTCTTCATCACACTGTGCCATGCTGCTCCCCCCTTCTTCATCACACTGTGCCATGCTGCCCCCCCCTTCTTCATCACACTGTGCCATGCTGCTCCCCCCTTCTTCATCACACTGTGCCATGCTGCTCCCCCCTTCATCACACTGTGCCATGCTGCTCCCCCCTTCTTCATCACACTGTGCTATGCTGCTCCCCCCTTCTTCATCACACTGTGCCATGCTCCCCCCCCCTTCTTCATCACACTGTGCCATGCTGCTCCCCCCTTCTTCAGCTCATTGTGCCATGCTGCTCCCCCCTTCTTCATCATACTGTGCCATGCTGCCCCCCTCTTCATCACACTGTGCCATGCAGCTCCCCCCTTGTTCAGCTCACAGTGCCATGCTGCTTCCACCATTTCTTCATCACACTGTGCCATGCTGCTCCCCCCTTCTACATCACACTGTGCCATGCTGCTCCCCCCTTCTTCATCACACTGTGCCATGCTGCCCCCCCTTCTTCATTACACTGTGCCATGCTGCCCCCCTCTTCATCACACTGTGCCATGCAGCTCCCCCCCCTTCTTCAGCTCACTGTGCCATGCTGCTTCCCCCAATTCTTCATTACACTGTGCCATGCTGCTCCCCCCTTCTTCATCACACTGTGCCATGCTACTGCCCCTTCTTCATCACACTTTGCCATGCTGCTCCCCCCTTCTTCAGCTCACTGTGCCATGCTGCTTCCCCCATTTCTTCATCACACTGTGCCATGCTGCTCCCTCCTTCTACATCTCACTGTGCCATGCTGCTCCCCCCTTTTTCATTACACTGTGCCATGCTGCTTCCCCCAATTCTTCATCACACTGTGCCATGCTGCTCCCCCCTTCTTCATCACACTGTGCCATGCTGCTCCCCCCTTCTTCATCACACTGTGCCATGCTGCTCCCCCCTTCTTCATCACACTGTGCCATGCTGCTCCCCCCTTCTTCAGCTCACTGTGCCATGCTGCTTCCCCCATTTCTTCATCACACTGTGCCATGCTGCTCCCCCCTTTTTAATCTCACTGTGCCTATCTCCCCCCACACTTCTGGACGATTCATTGCCCCACCTGACCAGACTCTTTCCCAGCTTACAATCTTTCAAGGTCTTGATCAAAACCAACTTTTGCCTATCCTGCTCTCACCTGAAATTACTCCCTCTGCCAACACTACCTGCCACATCCACTTGTGTCCCATTAGTGCCTGTCTCTGCTTCCTCACTCCCTCTAGACTGTAAGCTCTCAGGATCAGGGCCCTCTCTACCCTCTGTTTCACATCCGCACTTCCTTTGTCTACCTTGTATGTCTCTGTTATGTTTTTAGGGTTTGTGATTTGTAATGCTGACTGTCTGACGTTGCTGAGTTTGTGACACCTTACAAATGACGATAACGATGATGACAATGATGATGATGATGACAATGATGATGATAATGAGTAATGTGACAGAGTTGACACCTTCTGATAAATAAAAGCATAGAGTAATTCAATAAGCAAGAGGCGGACGTCACTATTGACTCCCAGATATCAATAATTGTTTCCAAATCAACCTATGATCAATTGAGTTCCATAAATAAAAAACAGATGCAAAACAATATATTTCGATAGTTTCATGTCAGCACCTCTGTAGGGTACATCTTGCCGAGGGTTGAAATGGAAATCTTCCGTCTAAGTGTTAGAAAGGTTGCATTTCCATAAATCTCCTCTTCCCTGTCTACATTGCTTAGTGCTACCAGTCTATTACAATGTATGCAAAGCATTATATGCTCATATAGAAAGGTCATTTAAAATCCCGCTGCTATGCAGATACCTCATGGCATATCCCTTCCTCTATCACTGGGATCAGCATTTTTCATGTCTATCCATTTGTATACATGCTACATTACCACCAAATCTTTATTTTTAGTCTAGGCTACGTTAATCCTTTAACTCCTGAGACGGAGCCGCCACTCGTTCTGTGCGCTGATGTACGAAAAATGTTCAGCGCTGAGCCAATGACATTGAGGTGCTCTCCGCATGTATGTGCGGCAATGCTGGGCTCAGGGCTCTGCATTGCAATGCCAAAAAAAAAGCAGCATACTTCAAAGTAGGTATTAGCAGGCTGTCATCTCCCGCAGCACAGACACAACCTAAACCCTGCTTCGTATGTACGGGCTGACTCCTTGCTTAATGCCGTGCATTTCATTTCTCCACCATTGTTTTCTCTCATTTATGAACGGCTGCTCGATTATTTCATAATCCGCAGAGCGCTGTCACCTTCACAATCTCACGCAGCTGCGGATTACACGGTCAAGGTGCTCTTGCATTAAACAGGGCTATGTGCCTGAGCCGAGAGAGGCGCCAACAGGTGACTCACTCTTTTCATTGTCCTCTTTCTATATAATATACAAGGGAGGGCTCTCAAATTTTAGCGCAGAGGCCAAGACTCAACTCGGCAGCTTATTAGGAACATTTTAAAGGACAAAAATGAAGGTGGCCCAGTGACCCAGACCAAGGTAGCCCACTATGGGACCAGCCCAGGGGACATATTCCAGCCTGCCCCTGGAGCCTGAGGGCTAGAGGTACGTCTTTGGTTCTCCGGGTGTGGTGAAAATACAAGACTCCCAATTCCCTGCCAGACAGGGTATGCTGGGATCTGTAGTACCACAGCAGCTGTAGAGTTACTGGTTAGGTATCTCCTACCCAGGTTCTAATTCTTATTTTATTTTCTTTTTGAGTTTCACTTGCCTGGAGTCTAAACCCATCCAGATCTCCTAACGTGATAGGTTTTGTGAAGATTTAGTGGCTTTTTTTGCTGCTGTTCATTTGCGTAATAGTTTGTGTATTTTGTTTGCCTGTGTATCAAGGTGAGCATTGTCAAATTCCAAAGCGATGAGATAAAACTGGTCTAAAATATGCAGAAAAAATGTGAAGTAAAATGATCATCTATGGCTTAAATCGTGCAAAATATTCAAATAAAGTTTCAACTTCCCTGAGTATTTTTCCCCAAAAAATTCTACTGAGAGTAGCTGCAAAGCATTTTTCATAAACAATTATACCACAGTCCTCATCTAGTCTGACGACCTCTCCATCCACACCCTTTCAGGAATGTCACACCCCCTTTCGACCACTCAAAATTGAGTCTACGCCATAAGAAAAGACAATCACTGTGTATACAATCACCGGCAATAATAATAGTTTCTCTATAAATGCTGTCGAAGGCTCCAAACATTCCTGAATGGGATTTTGGGGCAAATCATTTGACACCTTGTGTGTGTTATTAAGAAAAAGTTATTGGGGGTTATTTACTATCAAGGAACAAAAGGGTTATCATTCAGTCAAAACGTCAATCAATAAAGCTCATTTAAGAAATCCCAAATATTTTAGGGGTGCATTACATTTCAATATGTGCTTATGTACCTTGTTGTCCCCAGTTATCTCATCAGACAGCACCACTGAAAATGTATTTGTCTAGGTGTCAACTTTACTTTTTTACTAAGACGCTTGTTGCTCTATATAATAAATATAGATATATATTATAATAAATATACATATATGATATAATATATATATATATATATATATATATATATATATATATATATCTACTATATAAATGCCTAGTGGCGTGTGTGGGAAAAAAAAACCAAGCTGCAGCGCCACCTGCTGGGCAGAGTTATACACTGACCTATATATTTCTTGAAGGAGAAGTGACAGTTGGGAGTGGTTGGTGGTTGCCGGGGGTGACAGTGGGGAGTTTTTAACACCTTAAGTAGCTTGATGAAGGATGTGGCGATGAAGATGAAGGATAAGGTGAGGGAGAAAAATGATGAGGTGGTGACATGTGGACAAAACCACGTTAAAAAAGGGCGCTTGCGTCTGGAAGTAACGCTCTTCCCCTAAGGAGGCCTGGGCTAGGCCCAAATGCATGACAAGAACCTTTTTAACACCTTAATTAGCTTGATTTGACTACAATGCATGAGTATCATGCACGGGTTAACTTGTATGTATGTATATATATATATATATATATATATATATATATTATATATAATAAAGGTGGTCTTGTTGTCACTCTCATGGATAATTCAAGACATAAATGAAGGTAAACTGAGCAGTATTTTAGGTAAAAAAAAAACAGTAACTTTCAATTCAATGAAGGTGGTAGACCTAACGTGTAAGTAGATTAAATGTGACGTTTTCCAATGTCCACATTTTCCTGAGTATCAGCAACGCCTCCAATGGAGGAGCAGATTCATTTTCTGAGGCAGTTCCAAAGACCGTTAATAGAATGTGCGCACAATAGGTCTGATTCATGTTCGGAATGTTTTAATAAAGAGCACGGAACTTTAGCATAATTCCGCCCATATTTAAAGCCAAGCGGATCTTAATATACGTTTCCATATCAATCTGGCTGTAAGTACTCTCTGCCTAAACGTTACTTGCCATATGTAAACAGATAGTACAGACTAGAGTATTACCACATGCATATGTACAATTAAAGGTCATATTCGAAAGCATGAAAAAAAATCTTAGGTTATAAAATCAATGAACAACTTTTAACAGTATAGTCAATAAAAACTTGGATTTCTAAATAAAAAAAAAAATGTTAATATTTTTTTTTACCATAAACATAAATAAAGATGCTTTTAATGCATAGTGTGCATACAATGCACTTTTATAGTCTATCTTCCTTGCATAAACATGCTCTGTGCTAGCCAGTGGCACGCATACGTGTAGTTATTAAAACATGCTGTGTCAGTTATCACTATCAGTCGGCACTGACACCTGCACTGTAGTTGGTGCAAATGATACGGGTATAGTACCTATAATACCCTGACACAGAAGACAATGACATGAGGAGTCCGACTGAATAGTACACTGACCTGCAAAAAAAAAAAATTCTTACCGGAATGCAGGTTACTTCAGATCACGACTCACTGTGTTGCCGGCTGGAGAAAATTACGTCATCAGCAACCGCGACTTGGCTTAAAGCGGCGATGGACGGACCTGCCTGTCATTTATGTCATGTAAGTACTATTTTAGGGGTTAGGGGTGTTAGGGATTTTAGGATTAGGAGTTAGGATTATCCCTAATCCTAACCCTAACCCTAACCTTAACCCCTAAAATAAAACTAAAATGACAAAAATGACAGACGGGTCCGTCCATCGCCGCTTTAAGCCAAGTCGCTATTTTGTGCAAGATACGGTACGTAGTACTGTCGTGCACATAAAGTAATACTTTGGAACTGGTCATTTTGCGGTTCGTAAATTACCCTTAGTGGAAGTAAATGTGTGATTGCTATAGGTTATTATATAATTTTGCTTTTGGAATTTGTTAGTAAAAATATTATTTTTTATTTTTTTTTATTTCTTTCTTATAAACATATAACATTTTTATTTTGGAGAACCGCTTTCTTTTCATACAGCCATATATATATATATATTTCTGTTTTTCTTTCTTTTGTTTGCGGTCTTATGCCCCCTGGGAATCTGTTAATTGCAGTACAATGTTGACTTTTATCTCATTGATGAAAATGTGTCATTTGAGAACAGAAAGCATTTGATCACCCGGCCTTGTCCTTTGCTGAAAATATATTATTATCAGGAAGTCATTGTCCAAACCCTGTGGTTTACCACCTCCGTGCGTTAGACACAATCATGTCATTACAGGTCATGAAACACTAACACTAATTGTACCTTGTACTCGGTCTGACCCATTTCATGCTGAGTGCAGCGTCTGCTGAAATACAAAGCACTGGGAGTTACCGGCAGCAAGGGAAAGGAATTAATAGAGGTATATGGATATAGCTTAGGCGGAGGTAGGCGAACTGCTGTTCTCCAGGCTGCTGGGACTTGTAGTTCTACCACAAACTCTACAGTAGGCGACCTTTGTTTCAAAAAGTCCCAGTTGTCCCAGAGGCTGCAGCAACTTTTGGCTTTGTCCAAAATGATGACATAATTTTTCTCAGTTCTCCGCAAACTGGTGTAAAGGCTGCTGGTTGCCTCTGCCTAATTTAAACACCTGTTTCAGTGCATTTTAAACTAGCAGAGGATTGCACTGAATAAATTAAACACATTGGGCTGATTCGCAAGGCACATATCTGCAGACTTTGAGCGTACTAGAACTGGATGATACACCAATAAATCGCAGCCCTGTCCGCTTCGTCTTGTTACGCAAAGGACACTTATTACAGACTACGATTTCGGGGAGGGGACGGGCTGGGAAGTGGTGCCAAACTCCAGTGCAAAGTTACTTGTTTTTCTGCCGTATCTCTTGCTCCAGCTACAGGGCTAGTCTAAGTCTTGAGTACTAGTGATGACAGTCTCACATGCATGCCATAAGATGTATTTGCAATCAGGAGGAACTGTAAAAACATATTTTATGTTCAAATGTTTTGCATAGAAAAAAATATATATAAAAAATATATTTTTTTTTAACTATTTTGATTAATGTTTACATTATTAACAGGTGACATTAATTGAATACGTTTTTTATTTTCTGTGCATTGTTTTATGAATGTATGATCCACATAGATATTGGGCGTATCCTACAGTGTTTCGTGTAATAGAGCACAGTGGACCTACACCCGAAGTGTACTCAGAACCGATTTACGTTCCTTTCTAAACAAACGCACATTGCGCTCGGAATGCGCACCTTGCTGGATAAGGCCCATTGTGGTCAACTGCATCACTCTCACCTCTGCATTCAGACGCAGGATAGCATTAGTCCACTTTGGGGTAGAACTCAACATTCAAAATATGTTTAACACCTAAGGTGCCTAATTATTAGCATGCGGTGATGATGATGATTTTTTTTTTTTAATCACTGCAATTCACCAACGCCAGTTGACTCGGAGGTGCTGGTCGCATCCGCAATATTACAAGATGTTGGAAATGGAGCTGCTGCGCATGTCCAATAGCAACACCTCCCATGTTCCCTAGCGGGACTGAAGACGCAGAGGTGAACCGTTCTTAGGGAAATAGAGAGGTTGCCAGTGCTTATACATAATTTATTAATATATGTGTTTAATCATCGTGAGTGTGTATATATGTTATTGGGGGCACTACTGTGTGGCATAATCATCATCATCATTATCATCAATTATTTATATAGACCCACTAATTCCACAGCGCTGTACAGAGAACTCATACACATCAGTCCCTGTCCCATAAGCTTACAGACTATATTCTTTAACACACACACACACACACACACACACACACACACACAGACAGACAGACAGACAGACAGAGAGACTAGGGTCAGTTTTGATAGCAGCCAATTAACCTACCAGTATGTTTTTGGCGTGTGGGAGGAAACCGGAGCACCCGGAGGAAACCCACGCAAACACGGAGAGAACATACAAACTCCACACAGATAAGGCCATGGTCAGGAATCGAACTCATGACCCCAGTGCTGTGAGGCAGAAGTGCTAACCACTGAGCCACCGTGCTATTGGTGGCACTATTGTGTGGCATAATATGAACTGGGAGGTCATGCCATATTTACGAAGCACATTCTGTTGCTTTGTAAATCCAACCATACAGCGAATAATGAACCAGTAGATCCTCCTTAGGTAAACTCACATCTGTTGCCTTTTCTTATTCCCTTCTCATTCCCTAAACACCAAGGGCCTATAGACCAACTATACACCTTCTTAAAACTTCTCCCCAACATATCTACTGCACCTTATCTATGACCTAAAATAATGACATGGACACGTATGTAGATTTGGCATGTTTAAGGTCACAGTTTCTTTATTGAACAGAAAAAATTGTGGCAACAAAAGCAAGTGCAGGACAGCTACCAGTCAATACAAAACAGACAAAAACTAGGGATGGGCAGCCGGTCCTGAATCCCTGGCGCTACTTTAATAGCGCCAGAAAATTCCCCCCCCCCCCACCCGGCCTCAATAAAGCGATACCCTGGGCACATTCACAAGTGCCTCCGGGAGAGACAAGATCAAAGGGGGAGGAGAATCCGTGGCATAATAAACTATTGCACCATGTATTAACCACTGGTCTGCACTGCTTTTCCGCCAACTGTGTCTCCTCTAAACTGGGAGAAAAAACTTGGTTAATAGTAAAACATCAATACCATACAAAACATCAGAGAAAGGGGATGTATATTCATTCACTGTTGTGACTCGCTAGGTCACCAATTTCACAAGATGTTCTATAGATTGTTCTCGAGTCAAACCTGCCGCTTTGCTACAACTCTTGGCTACTGTGTAATGTTATTTACTGATGTTTTAGGGGGTTTATTTTTCAAAGCTGAATACTTGTTATGTTTTTGTAAGTTTTACCTTGAATTCTCTAATATACAATCTATTTGGCAGAAAGAAATAAAATATAAGAAAGACGTGTAAAACAGAACAAAGAAACAGCTCCCTGAAGATTATAGTTGGGTTGTATTGCAGCAAAATTTTGAGCAAATTGACTGTTGTGGTGAGAAATGGACAATTCTCGGAGATGTGATGTTTGAGCGATACAGTCTGTGATTTCTGCTTGTGTAGGACATGTCGTTCTGCACTGTATTTGTAAATTTGCACACTGCAGGTTTTATAGTCTATGAATAGAGCTCGGGTGGCGGTCAATCTGTTTTGCTATGTTGTATAGTAGGATCAGACAAGTTCCACCTGTGTAATGTGCACAAGGGTGTTCAAGACAATATAAAGTTAGTCATAGCAGAGGGGCAAACAAGAGACAACTTAGAGATAGGTACAAGAGGGGCAAGTAAGAGACAACTAAGTGATAGGTATAAGAGGGGCAGAAAAGAGACAACATAGAGATAAAAATCAGAGGGGCAGGCAAGAGACAACTTCACAATAGGTATAAGAGGGGCAGGCAAGAGACAGCTTAGTAGTAGGTATAAGAGGGGCAGGCAAGAGACAGCTTAGAGATAGGTATAAGAGGGACAGGCAAGAGACAACTTAGTAGTAGGTATAAGAGGGACAGGCAAGAGACAACTTAGTAGTAGGTATAAGAGGGGCAGGCAAGAGACAACTTAGTAGTAGGTATAAGAGGGGTAGGCAAGAGACAACTTAGTAGTAGGTATAAGAGGGGCAGGCAAGAGACAACTTAGTAGTAGGTATAAGAGGGGCAGAAAAGAGACAACATAGAGATAAGCATCAGAGCGGCAGGCAAGAGACAACTTAGTAAAGGTACAAGACGGGCGGACAAGAAATATCTTAGAGATAGGCATAAGTGGGGCAGACAAGAGATAAGAGGTATCTGTCAAAGGGCCCCCAGAAAGTCAGTCAGTGCAAGTGACAGCTCCATATACAGTAGGTGATGCATGGCTCAGTAGCTAGCACTTCTGCCAAGACCTTATCTGTGTGGAGTTTGTATGTTCTCCCCTTGTTTGCGTGGGTTTCCTCCGGGTGCTCCAGTTTCCTCCCACACTCCAAAAACATAGAAGTAGCTTAATTGGCTGCAGTCAATATTAGTATCTCTCTCTCTCTGTCTGTGTATGTATGTTAGGGAATTTAGACTGTAAGCTCCAATGGGGCAGGGATAGATATGAATGACAAATATTCTCTGTACAATGCTGTGGATTTGCTGGCGCTATATAAATAAATGATGGTGATATAGTAGTGAGACTGGATTATATTCTGCACTCGGACATATAACTCCTATTTCCACAAAATGGAAAATAGGTTAAGTTTCCAGAGGCACCAAAGTAATTACATTTTCTTTTAATAATACTTTTTCACCTTTTATCTCTGCTCCTTTTCCTATAATGATTGCAGTTAGATTTATTTAAATAACAGATACAATTTTATACCACTCCGTAGTCAGGCACAGTTTCCCAGTTCAACTGAGCTTATAATTAAATTTTTATTACCAGTAATGCCGGTACACAAAAGCCAACAAAGTATAGTTAGTGCCATTCAACACAAAAGCTATTTTGTCAAATATAAGTTTATTATTTGTATAATTATTTACTTTGGGTGTTATATTACTTCCTTACCTGAGCTACTCTATAATTTAATATACTACTATATGTTATCATCATTTATTTATATAGAGCCACTAATTCCGCAGCGCTGTACAGAGAACTCACTCACATCAGTTCCTGCCCCATTGGAGCTTACAGTCTAAATCCCCTAACACACACACACACACACACACACACAGAGAGACTAGGGTCAATTTGTTAACAGCCAATTAACCTACCAGTATGTCTTTGGAGTGTGGGAGGAAACCGGAGCACCCAGAGGAAACCCACGCAAACATGGGGAGAACATACAAACTCCTCACAGATAAGGCCATGGTCAGGAATTGAACTCATGACCCCAGTGATGTAAGGCAGAAGTGCTAACCACTACGCCACTGTGCTGCCCAATCTGTCTTCAATGTTTTATGTTTAGGATCAGACTCTATCCTTCTTCAATCCATCCTTCCCTAGCTAATTTAGCAGTTGGCATTTCTAATGAGCCTGATTGTGATGAGAACTGATGATGTTACCAGGTTCTCAAAGTTCCTGTTGAAGCTCGGCTCCCATGTGTCTTCAACAAAAAGTGTGGGAGGGGGATTGAACCCTCTAAATCCAGCGCATTCTAATCTATGTTTAATGAATGGGTCTTGGAATGCCACTAGTTTGGCCGATTCAATGGAAAGTTCAGGCACTTAAACATCTCCAGGACACATTCTCCTGTGGGAACAGACAGAGGGTGAAAAGCTATTTGTATCTATTGAAAAACTATTTCTTTGTTTTTAAAACAAAAATAACCGCAATCCATTTTCCAAAATCAACAATATCAGAGCATTACATGGTAGTAATAGTCTCTTGTACCCCCAGTGTATATTTAATCCCTTTTCAACCATATTTTTATCCACAAATTTGTGAAGCTAGGTACAAACATTTTTTAATTGGGCAATTCACACAGCCAGTTTCCGGCAAGAGAGTCATAAAGAAGATTAGTGATTGACAGCTAAGCAAAGTGTATTAATGATATAGACTACATAGAGACTGTGGGCCTGAGTCATTAAGGAGAGCAAAGCATAAAAAAAGAGTATCATTTGCACCTGGGCAAAACCATGTTGCATTGGAGGGGGAGGTAAATTTAAAATGTGGGGACAGATTTATAGTTGGGGTAGGGCATGTCCTAGATCAACATTAAATTTTAGTCTAATAATAAAGTTATTAAGTTTTTTTGTGTTAGATGAAAAAACAGCCAGTATTTAACTTATCCGCAAAATAATAAACAAATTTGCACCCCTTGCATTGAAACATGGTTTGTTCCAGAGAACATATACTAATTTTTTGCCCTAATGACTCAGGCCCTATAAGTATTTCTCAGAGGTGATGAATAGAAACAAGGATTCCAAATCTGATCAAGCTTTAAATCGGTATCTCTTTATATACGGGCTAATTGTTCCATGGTACAGAGCATCTTTTTTACTGTGATCATCGGTTGCTGATGGTCAGGCATTTGCAATGGTGAGATTTATGTAAATGTGTATTTTATTTATTAGAGTAATACTTTGTTTAAGTGGTCCGCAGTGCGTCCCAAAAATATAGTCCATGGGTCCTGAGCCTCTCAAACACACATAAAAATACACATAGTTAGTGCATGGTGCATGGCCTACAGCACTTACCTGGAAAGAATAAAAGATCTCAATATGTATAGTTTGGAGCAGATAAGGGAAAGGGGGGACATGAAAGAAACTTTTAAATATATCAAGGGTTATAACAAGGTACAGGAGGGAAACATTCTACAAAGGAAGAGAAGTATTAGAACACGAGGACATGTACTGACACTGGGGGAGAAGTAGGTTCAGAGGGAATGTGAGGAAAAGCTACTTCACAGAAAGGGTAGTGGATAAGTGGAACAGCCTCCCATCAGAGGTGGTAGAACCTAATACAGTACAGCAGTTTAAACATGCTTGGGATAGACATAAGAATATTCTTACAAAGATTAAAGGCCCAAATAGGGTTTGAGGTTACCATAGGTTATTAAAAAATGGGCAGACTAGATGGACCAAGCGGTTCTTATCTGCCATCAAATTCTATGTTTCTATGTTAGGCGTTTGCCTAGGGCACCAATGGTTAATCTAGAACACTAAATGAGTATAATAACGTCGCTCATCCAGTGTATTTAATGTCCCCACTGCTCCTCTACATGGAACGCAGGCTACAGACATGGAAAAAAGCATCCAGCAGCTAATTATGCCACTCTCCCAGACTCAAGTTTGCAGAAGTTGTCACCCACACTCCTTCCCATATGTGAAGGTAAGAAGCAGTAGGGACTTGTCTCCAATGGTAGATGTGGCTTTCGAGAGGAGGGTGTAACAATCCTGTCCAGGTTTGCTACTTTCCCTGTCTGCTCTGTTCTCCTGTGGATCACATGACTCACCTTCAGGGCGGGTCATTCAAACCTGCTCTATTTAAACTCAGCATTGACACCTGCTCACCGTCAGTGCAACTTGTTTGCTAGCCTGTCTCCATGGACTTCTGTGTATTCTCTGATCCTTGTGTATTCCTGAACTCTCCTGTTGGATTTTCTTGTGGGTGAACCTGCTTCATCAACCAAGTGCTGGTAGCACTATCTTTGGGACTCTGTTTGCAAGTATCTCTATGCATCATTTTACAAGACTTTGTTTATTATGCCAAGTGTGCAGATACTCATCATTGTGATATTCTGAGCTGCCATCTCACCTATACTACTGTACAAGAACTTATTTGATACCCTCTGGGTTGTTCCGCTGACGCTGCTATTTCTACACTCTGCGGTGATCAGATCCTTATCCTGCATATATGTTGTAGTGAAATCTCTACTAATTTCTGGACCCCTGTGGTATCCTGAACATCATTACTCGCCATCTCTACTGTGTACAGAACTTTGCTGCATTGTATTTCATGTGTTGATATGTACTTATGCTCATATTCATTGAAGTACTTATTAAGCAGACCCACTGTCTTGTGTTCTTATTCTCTAAACATTGTATGATCCTGACTCAGCTAGTCACCTGCACAGGCCATCATGGGAACCGCCCACTCGGCCTGATATTATTCCAGTCCATAACAGAGGGGAAGCCAATGAGTTTTCTCCAGTCCTAGACACACATGCTACACCCTGTCCTTCGCCATCAATTATCTGATGTCCCAATCTGTACTGCGCTACCTACAGCACTTTGGATTTAGCCTATAAGCTTTTACATGTAATTTTTTTTTTTGTCTCAGTAATATAGATTTCCTATGTATAACATCATCATCATCATCATCATCATCATCATTTATTTATATAGCGCCAACAACTCCACAGCGCTGTACAGAGAATATATTAACAACTGTTGCCTCTTGAAAAACATAAAGTGCTTCTTTTCTTGAAATGCTGACACATCTCAGTTAACAAAAATACAGTTGGAGCAGCTGGTTAACAAGGGCAGTAACAAGGCGGCCCTTTTCTGGGCTAGTTATTTAGCGAGCGCAAGCTGCTACATTTCCCTCTGTGAATTTTCTTGATTCCTCTCCCACCATCTGATTCTCTCTCTGTTAAGCTTTATTTAATTTTTTTTGCATTATGTTCCAGTATTTAGAATATAGGAGGATTGATAAAAACTCACAAGACAGTAGGTGTTCAGGGAGTAAGTACCAAGGGGGGATTTAACAGAGGAAGTTTGACTCTTACGTGTTCACCATCAGCGTCCAGTGAGGTTAGAAGAAAACAATAGTGAAAAAAAAATAGAAAATAGATCTATCAAACAGGGATAAAATGACCTTAAATCATTACCTATATAGTCGAAATAAATCCATCCAATAAACTTGGAATGGGAGAATACATCCTCAAACCTAATTGGATTTCATTCGGTCCGCTTCCCACCGGTGGAACAATCTCCCACGCCATATCAGATTAGCCTCTACTCTCCAAGGCTTCAAGCATGCCCTTTAATCTTGAAGGGCTTATAGACATGAATAAACTTTCTTTATTCATGCCTATAAGCCCTAACTCCCCCTTACTTGGCTATCATCTCCCCTCCCACACAGTGCCACCCTATTTGTGACTTCCCCTTCCTTTTAGGATATAAACTCAACTAGCAGATCCCTCCTACATTGTGTTATCCTTCTACTATTGCATCAACCTCTGTACCTTTTGTGGTGCTTTATAAATAATAGATAATAATAATTATTATTATTTGCCAGCTCTCCCCTTCCCTTCATTGCCCTTTTATTGCCTTAGCTGGAGTCCTTTCTCTTCTTCTTTTCCTTCCTGTCTCTTGAATCCTTTCCCTTTTCTCTTTCCTCCCCTTCCTTATTTTCCCTTTCCTTCCATCCATTCTTTTATCTTTACCTTCCCTTCCAACCTTTATCATCTCTTCTTTTCCCTTCCTTCATTATCTTTCCTTCGCTTTCCCTTCCATCCATTCTCTTCCCTTCCAACCTTTATCTTCTCTTCTTCAATCTCTTTGCCTATACTTCCCTTCCCTCTTTTTGCTTCTATTTTCTTCCATCCCCACCTTTATTTTCTCTTCCTTTTCTTTTACTTCAATTCACTGCTCTCTCATTCTTTTATTTATCTGCCCTTCTTTTCCCTTCCTTCATTCTCTTCCCTGCGCTTCCCTTTCATACTTTGCCTTCCATCCATTCTCTTCCCTTCCCATACCTGGATTTTCTTTTCAATTCCTTCTCTCTTGTCCTTTATGCTCTCTTATCTTTTCTTCCCTTTTTTCCCTTTCCTTTCATTCCTTGTGTCCAGATTTGTGGTGGTACGTCGACGTAAGACCACCCCTAGGGCGGCAGCGGTACAGGGACGGCAGTCTGCTCAAATGACCTTTTATTATTTTTACTTTGTGTACATTTAAAACGTAATCTTTGTCTATTATTGTGATTTTATTAAGCAAAATTAGTTCTGAAAGATTTACATATATATTAGATTTTGAATTGTAAAATGTCATAAAAGGAACATTCCTGTATATATGAATGTGCTGTGCCCACAGACTACTTGGCCAGGGTCCATTCCAGCAGCTGGTAGCCAATGATGGTGGTGCATATTGTCATCTTTGAGATATGGGGCCCTCTAGGACATGGATACACCACTTGCATGACTTTTTTTCGGGCTGCACCCACTCTATGGAATTCTCTCCCTCGCATAATAAGACTCTCATCTGGTCTACAAACTTTCAAGCGTTCTCTGAAAACCCACCTCTTCAGACAAGCTTATAATATTCCTCAACCACCTTCTTAACCTCACTACATTACCCTATTACCCGTTACACAATTTCACACAAGACAACTACCCCCTGACCCACATTGTTGTGTGACAGGATCATTTAGCTTATGAGTCACTTTTACCTTTATAGCCTGGCTGGGCCAAAATGCAAAATGTAGACTTAGCCTTAGCCTCATATGTCAAACTCCCATTGTCCCATAGATTGTAAGCTTGCGAGAAAGGCCTTCTCACCTCTTTGTCTGTTTTACCCAGTTTGTTTATTAGTTGACTATGTTTGTCCCCAATTGTAAAGTGCTACGGAATATGTTGGCGCTATTTAAATAAATGACGATGATGATGATTATAGGCACTTTCGGCAACCTTGTTTGCATACACATTCTCATTTTCATGGGCTTGTTACTTATGATGTTGACACCCTGTAGGAACTTCTCGTACTTTTTTGGTGAATTTTAAAATGGCACACTCGTGTAGAAAAACCGACAACAGAGGGCGCCGTCAGGATTGATGGAGCCAGTTGCTCTTTCCAATTGGCTGAAATTTAGACAAGTTCAGAGCACCAATAAAGGTTAAAGCATGCATTTTAAATAAATAAATACTAGTATGTCAAAAATTAAATTTTCACCTCCAATGCCTACTGCCATACATACAAAAATGATAGTAAATAATTAATATTGACTATGAGGAACTATCTTCTCTGTCTTTACACATGTATTGAATTAGGGCAATTTTATCTACTGAACACACTTTTAGGCCAGTGAATCAAAACATTTATTCTCCTACTTTTCTTTTCAGACAATTGATTAAGTCCATCAATTCCGCGATATCGAGGCCACGCTCTGGCCTATGAGAATAAACTGTTCATTCCTAACGCAGGGGTAGAAATCACTAGTCTCCTTCTGTTTAGGAATTATCTTTCACCTAATGGGAACAGAGCAAAGTCAGATGTATGCTCCCTGCTGAGACCATGCTGATTGTCTATATAAACAATATTATAGGAGAGGACAGCTGACTTATTCACTTTGAAAGCAAGATGGGCTGTTTTATGTAGTCTTGGCAGGAGGCAAATAACCTTGTGGTGAACTTTTTTATGTCACTATAAAGAGTGTAGTGAAGGCTTTTTTCCCCCTGCAGATGGTTGTATCCATCTTCGGTGGAGGTATGGTTTATAACGAATAAAAGTTTTTTTGCACAGAAACTTTGCGAAGGTCACATCAGTAAAGGCTACTTAAACCTAACAGGCTGATAGATGCTAATATCCGATTGCTTGTTACGGGTTATTCCAGCCAAACACGAGCTAAAAACAGCCACTTGGCGTGAGCGCAAGGCAACAGGATTGATGTTCAATTTGGCCATATACAGAAGACTCAAGTGTACGGCATCTTAGGATAATTTTCGGTCATTAGGGTTCATTTTGGGCTATAAAGGCTGGTATAGTGGTCCAAATACTATATTAGCTGTGATATTGTAGCTTGTATCACCAACATGACAGATCATCTGATCGATTTGGGATGCAGGCTTAAATGTTTTGATCAAAATATGAACAAATACCTCATGTTTTTTACTTTTTGCTAAATACACACAGATACAACTGTCTTTTTTTGTTTTGTATGTGTGTGTATATATATATATATATATATATATATATATATATATATATATATATATATGTTATATTTCCACATAGCTGGAACCATATAGAATATGGGATAAACCAAGTGTGGGCTTACTTATTCTTATTATTACATTATGCTATTTACCAGGGGTCCAACATCAATGGTCCAGCAATCATCATTATCATCATCATCATCATCATCAATATTTATTTATATAGCGCCAGCAAATTCCGTAGCGCTTTACAATTATGAACAAACACTGATAAGACAATACTGGGTAATACATACAGACAGAGAGGTAAGAGAACCCTGCTCGCAAGCTTACAATCTATAGGACAATGGGAGTTAGAAACACAAGGGCATGTGCTACATCATATTGCACAATGGACCAGCTAGAACGCAAAAGTCCAGAAATGCATCTTTCTCCTACAACAAATTGACTGTTTCAAAATGGCAGCTGTGTTCAAAATGCCCCTTATGCAGAAACCCACCATTCATTTGATTAGGCAATTCACTGGGTAGTGGGGGGTTGTCAGACCTCTGGTAAGCAGAATTCTCTATTACAGCAATAATAAGGAATAAAAGATACATTTATTATCCTTGAACTGTTTAGAGTGTATTCTGACTAATGTAATTCTTTTTATGCTATTCAAAATACACTGCAGCAGTTTCCGTTGTACTTTAAACATTCAGTGGAATATTGGCACTTATAACCCCCTCCTCCCACACTACTTCCTGCTTATCTTTGCAGTAAGAGCATTTAAGGATAAAAATGTAAAGTTCTAATTAAATAAGGAGGAAATAAGATCATTATATTGAAAGCTGTTTTTTTACTGAGCTGAATCGCTGAAATAACTGATATATATACGTGTAATTATGTCCACTATACTCTTTTCACCCTTCTGAAGCAAGTTGCCGTATTAGTGGAAGTTGTTTCTCTAAATCAGCAGGCAGAGAGTGACAGACAGGCTTGGAGACTTGCACTGAATAAATGCTTTGGGTTAGTGGATTATTTACACATGGGCAATTATGTCACAACAGCTCAAAAGTTTATTTGTCCTGTGTCTCATTCCATTTGAACCCTGTCCTAAATATATGTGTGTGTGGGGGGGGGAATGAGGGGGGGGGGGGGCTTTTGCTGCCAGTATTAGAGTGGAGAAATATGTTTTAACAGAGATGCAGTTCAATGTCATAGTGAAAAGTAGGGATTATATAAAACATTATATTTTACCTTTATGGTTCATATCTTCAAATGTCAATTTTGGGGTTTGGGGTTTAAGGGGTTAGTCTAGCAGAGAGAGTGACCTTTTTCATAAAACTCTTTATTGCACTGCCACTATGGACCACAATCCCACAAGTAGTCATATAGAGCCCGAGTCATTAAGGAAAGTAAGGCAAAAAAAGGAGTAAATGTTCTCCAGGACATATGTTACAATGCAAGGGATGCAAATTAGTTAATTATTTCGCACATAAGTTAAATACTGGCTGTTTTTTCATCTAGCACACAAATACTTGATAGCTTTATTTGTACATTGAACTTTACAGTTGATCTAGGTTATAGGACATGCCCTATCCCAACTGTAAATCTGTCCCCACATTTTAAATTTACTTCCTCCTCCAATGCAACATGGTTTTGCCAAGGTGCAAAGTTGCTAATTTTTTATGCTCTGCTCTCCTTAATGACTCAGGCCAGTAGAGTGTCCACATTGATGTGCTGTCTAGGCTCACAGAAATTGATTCACTTACACCAAAAAATATGCACAGGGGCAAAATGGGAGTAAACAACTTTTTTTATAAAGAGCAGGGACAAAATAGCATATTTCCAGCCACATGCAGAGCCGCGTTCATCTCGAGATGCGTCAGCCTCCGCGTGAGCACTTTCTGGGCATGTGCAGAGCGAATTCTGGCTAGATCAACTTCGCAAACTGGCGCACGCCCCACTCTGCAACGTGTCTTTTTTTTCTCTGCTTAATGTTTTTTTTATTTTAGCTCAGCTCGTACGGACACAAAGCACAAGACTGCAGGCTCATAAAGGCTGTGTATGTCATGAAAGCCATGGTTAGCTGGGCGTTTTTTGATTTCCAATGGTTAGTGATAAAAAATAAAGGGCAGGAGGCATGAGGATGAATGGCGCTTTCAACAGCAAGAACAAACTGATGTTTAGAAACACATAAATAACACCTCCAGCATCATAAATATCCCCACTGGCATTTTATGCATAATTAACAGAAAGCGTTGACTGATAACACCACTGAATAGTAATGACACGTGGAGGGCTATATTTTACCTGCGTCAGCTGTCTGAGTGACGATGCTGAATTACAAGCAATCAGTTGGAAGCTGGCTCGGTCATTTTTAGTTACTGAGTCCTAGCGAGAGCTTAAAAATCTAATTAACACAGACTAAGAGCGCCGGGCTTCCTCCTGCCATTATTTCTCGCAACAAAAAGCCCTGTTTAGTGTGAGTCAACTGAAATTCTCTAGGACTTGCACGTGGAATACTAAACACACCAGTTCCTTTCAAAACCCCCCAAACTTGACTGCCGGACATAGGAGAGAGGAGCAGTAAATTTCCATCCCTCCCACCTCGCCGCAGCCTTCAGAGCCCATTTAGCATTCTGGTCCCGACAGAATGCCTGACTGTACACATCAGATTTCTAGCCCTCAGGGAAACATGGATGAGTAATAGGCTAAGAGGAGAAACTAATGGGTTATAGGACTCAAAAGGTGATTTTCCCCCCCCCCCCCCCCCCCTAAAAGACTCCCTAAAGATTATGGCTTGCCCACCCTTATGCCATTGTATGTAACTCATGTTTAAATCCCACAATGCTTAGCCAGCCCGGCCATACCTTTCAACAGTCCCCATTTTCATGGGACTGTCCTGATTTTCAGAGAAGCACGGCTTGACAAAGGAGTGAGGCCACACATATGAATGTCCTTTCATGGACGGATTGGGAATTGGCTTTGGTGGATTTGGCGAGCAGCCTAATGTGTCCAGATTGTCAAATCGGGAACAATATGATGATCCACACATTGTATCTGACAATTTGATTGTTTCCCAGAGCTATTGCTTTTGACGATAAAAATTTGATCTGATAGAAATGATTGAGTCACGGTTCATTCATTTGTGTTTGGTCATCATCATTCGACAGGTGACATGGACCTTCCTAGACCCAATCGAGTTGCTCACCCATCACCAAACCAATTTATCTGTAATTCGTGTGGCTGAATTAAGGTGGCCACACTCAAGGACTTTCCTAACTCTCAACCAAGCAACATGCTCACCATTCAATTTGACAACATTTGTAGGTGGACAGATCATATACGGTTCGGCTGTAGGCCTCTCGATTTGAGCGGCCTGGTCAGAAGATGACTGCACACACAGGTTGATAGCGATCATCTTGCATTTTCGATCTTGACCGAAGATAATCCTATTACTTTCTATGACCCATGCTGTGATATCGAGCCTCTTACATGATATAAGCGTGGATATTGCAGTGTGTGTGCCCAAATTTAGGTATAGACCATACTGTTCTGAGGTTGGATTGAGTGACCGAATCTTCATAAATCACCAGGTCTGTGGTTAGATTTACTACAGATGAGGCCGTGATTCACGTTTCCCAGATAAGATCAGCCTATTAATGTTAATAAATGTAATCTACTCCCAAAGACTACAATTTCTTTGTTGCCCTGGTGCTTTGCCATTATTGGGCTTTGTTTTTTGAGCCCTATTTTAAATAGCACATCCAACCCTTCACTGCCATTCACTGAGAGCAGGAATACAGTACATTTGTATGGCTGATATATCAAGGTAAGCTATGACTGAATAACAGGCTGAGCCACGAGTGTGTATCAGTATTAGAGTAGAATTGCTATTTGGGCTGTGTGAGTCTATGTTCAAGGTGTTGTCAGCAGGTATGATGCTTAATACACCTAGCAAGCTAATGTAGAGTGAGCTAATGTACAACTGATTAACGTTCACCTGACTCATAACTCTCATTATTTATAATCTCCAAGAGGGCAATTTATGATCATTTAGTGCTAGTTCATTCTTATTAGAAACAATTACAAAATAAGTAGGGTTGGGACATTTGTTAAGAATGGTGGCTTAGTGGTTAGCACTTCTGCCTCACAGCACTGGGGTCATGAGTTCGATTCCCGACCATGGACTTATCTGTGTGGAGTTTGTATGTTCTCCCTGTGTTTGCGTTGGTTTCCTCCGGGTGCTCCGGTTTCCTCCCACACTGCCAAAAACATACTGGTAAGTTAATTGGCTGCTGACAAAATTGACCCTAGTCTATCTCCTTGTCTGTGTGTGTGTGTTAGGGAATTTAGACTGTAAGCTCTATTGGAGAAGGGACTGATGTGAGTGAGCGTTGCGGAATTAGTGGCGCTATATAAATAGCTGCTGATGATGATACTGTGGTTGCTAGGGGCATATATATATGCAGTACTATATATGGAATACCTACTATAATTGTTTTCTTATTTGTGAAAAACCTATGGGCCTGAGTTATTAAAGAGAGTAAAGCATATAAAAGGAGTAACTTTGCACTTTGGCAAAACCATGTTGTATTGGAGTTTGGGGGGGGGAGGTAAATTTAAAACAGATTTAAATTTGGGGTAGGACATGTCCTAGATCAACTTTCAATTTCAGTGTAAAAATAAAGTAATCAAATATGTGTGTGCTACATGAAAAAACAGCCAGTATTTAACTTATGTGGAAAATAATAAACTAATTTGCACCCCTTGCATTGTAACATGGTCTGTCCTGGAGAATATTTACTCCTTTTTTTGCCTTACTTTCCTTAATAACTCAGGCCTTAGAACCTTTATTGTATACAAGGACTATCCCAGACGTGCTTGACCCAGAAGCTTACAGTTACCAATACATGTATTGGGCAGCATGGTGGCACAGTGGATAGCATTGATTCCTGCCCATGGCCTTATCTGTGTGGAGTTTGTATGTTCTCCCCGTGTTTGCGTGGGTTTCCCTCGGGTGCACCGGTTTCCTCCCACACTCCTAAAACATACTGGTAGGTTAATTGGCATATGAGAAAGAATCAGGGGCGGGCTGGGCCAGGGGGACATCGGCCCCCCGGGCCGCTCAGAATAGTGATGCCTGTGCGCCCCCCGGGCTGACATCTGCCAGCCCGCTCCTGCAAAGAATGGATCCTAGTTTGTGTGTATGTTTGTGTGTTAACAAATTTAGAGTTATACACTCCAATAGGGCAGGGACTGATTTGAATGATAAATATTCTCTGTACTGCTCAGCGTAATATGATTGGCAATACATAAACACATAATACATCTTTTCGTGTGGCAGGATAGTGTAGGAGATAAGGTTTTCAGGTTCACATGCTTTATGGTGTAAGACAATGATTTATAGTTACACCGTATTATTAATTTGTAAAAATTAAGATTACAAACACATAATTGACATAATACACACAATGCGGATGCTAAAAAATGCCCCTAATGAGCAACATACAACTGATATAAGACATTAGACAGGAAGATAGAATGTACAGTATGTGCATTGTGCAATAATTAGAATTCCTGGAGTGACTGCAGCGCGTTGGTTACAATGTGAGAAAAGGAATTCACAAAATAATGGTCAGTATTTGTTGTGTGTTTCGAATGTGCTAATGAGAATGAAGAGCGTAGTGAAACAGATGCTTTGTGCACAAAATAATAATGATAATATATAAACTGAATGAATAGAATGTATATAATGCAGAATTGGTTGTGAGGATGGGTAGAATTGCAGTGTGTTGGGTACACAGCTTGCTGATGCAGTAAGGGAAAGGATGGTCTTCATTAAATCTTTACTCTGCTTTTATCCTATTGGTACATAGTTTTTTCACTTTGAAAAACTGGGAGTACAGATTACGGCAAAGTCAGCATAGACCAGGGGTCAGGGAACTTTTTTACCTTTTACCCCCAAATATATTTAGATACGCCGACGTTACCCCCTTGACTTAAAAGGAAGGAAATCATATATTATTAATTATTGGAATTCAAAATTTTATTCAATCTATTCAAAATCTCTTTGAAAGCTTCAACTTCAAAACTTCAGGTTTCGGAGAAATGATGTTGCTTCATTTTTGATACGAGAGCATCAATATTGGGGTATTTTGATGTCAGAGTAATTTGGATACAGTCTTCAGCGTCCAATCGATTTCTCTGCTTTGTTTTAGTGTTCGTTAGAGTGGAAAATCCTTGTTCGCAAAGGTAGGTTGTTGCAAAAGGCAGCAACTTTTTGACTGCCTCCTCATGTGCAATTTTGATGCCTTTGCAGCTGTTGACATACAAAAATATGACAGATCTGCTTTGTTTTCAAATGCAATACGTGCTTCATTATTGCATCGAAGCTCAAGAAGTGCCTCTGCCAACCCTTGAAGCTCTTTTGGTACAACAGCATTTTCACATTTAAAGGGGTCTACAATCCAACTGACAGCATGTGAATCGGCAGCATTATCCAGAGGAATTTCATTTTTACCCCATTTGGGGTAATTTACCCCTGTTCCCAGACCACAGGCATAGACAGAAGATGCAATTGCCTTGTGCAGAAAATAAAATATTGGGCTGCAGGTCCAGCACTAAATGCAATTAGTTAATTTAATTGTATTTGAATACAGGTACAAACCCGAGAAGTGCGTTTTCAATGTGATGTCCTGTTGACCTAACCATTATCAGCAAGGAGGATTTCCCACTTTAAAATGGCTTGAAAGACTGATTTAAGAACACCAGTAGACATTGGAGAATATTGTCAGGTGGTCACCATATGTAGAGACTTAGTAGAATAAGAAAGGTTCACCCTGTTTTCCAAAATACCTTGACCCACCACTGCCACAGTTGAAAGAACCTATTTGTTTACATCTGCGTTTTCTATGCACATTATCATATTCCAAAATCTGAAAAAAAATCTGATGTTGTTTCATGAAAACACCAATTTTGACAGATCACGCCAATAGTCCAGATGGCTGTTCGTATTCGCAAAACCCTGGATCATAGGCTGACTTAACCGTAGTCGGCATCTCAAGACTGAAAATAATGTTTACAATGAAAATACATGGAAAAATAATTCTGTTTAAGTCAACTTACTGCTCACAACAGTCAACCCACACAACCTCTCCTAGTTTCTTTTCTGTATGGTTTTCGCATTATAATCTTATTTAAACCACCGCACAATGTAAACGCAATACAACGTGATACAAACATGCTTGAAACATCTGCTCCGACAAACGCTGTCCTTGCAGCTTTAAATGGGTTAAACATCTCTCTTAACATCACTCAGAGATAAATCTGGTTCATGAGTCACTTGGAAGATGTATTAGCTTTGTTTAGAAATAATTATGAAACTGCTCTTTTGTAATTGGTGTCCATAGCAAGATCTCCCATAGACATTAGATGGGAAGCTTTGTAGAATTTTCTCAGTGGTATTAATTAATTTGAGATCATAGGCCGCGGTAGCCCTTTGAAACTCAACATGTGTGTGAGGCTTAGCTCTAAGAGGTTGGAGATTGTGCTTTCAAAAGAGTTTACTAATTAATAAAGATTTTCCTGTAATTGGGCAAAGATAGGCTACACGCAAAGCTCAAATGATACCATAAAATGGTCCTATTTAATGTGCGACTCATCTATTTTATTTACAGAATTATCCTATGCGGTAATTTATTATCTGCTTTGATGAATCAATGTCATCGATAACCAGAATCTATGATTAATAAAAATATAAAAGTTCCAGGAACTTTGCTATAGGACTGAATATGGTGAACAATTGGCACAGAATTACAAGCTGTCAATATGTTAAAGACACATTAAATTGTCTGTTAAAGAAAAAAAATCTTTTTAAGAAAATTATTAAAGGGATCTCCTTTCATTTTAAGTTTGTGCACAATTTTCTGCAACTGTTACTGAATAAGACAATTATTATTTTTTTTTTTTTGCCCTTGTACATGACAAAGAGCTTCCTTGCACTTGGTATTGAATAACAATATTTTAACAATCCAACTCTGCCTTGCATCGCAATGAACAGCTCAAACTGGCGGGTGTGCAGGCCTTGCTGGAAAACTAAGAAGCTAAGTCAAAATATAGGGGTGCTTGGTCAACATTTATCATCATAAATCGTACTGTAATAGCTGAAATGAAAATCCAATATATTATATTCTAACGAGAAATTACATCTCCAACACACAGAGCTCTAGACACATGCCTGATGGAACACACAGAAATTTTATGTTTTATTAAAAAATAAAAACATCAAATTAAATTTAAAAATAAAATATCTTATGGGCTCTAAATCGCAAATTCTCCCACATATGCCACAAAAAGAATTGGGGATTTTCCTAACAGAATTCATGCATTTATAAACAGGGGAAACAAATCATTGTTGCATTTAATTGTTCCTTCTGTTCTCTGCTATAAAACAATTGATGCAAATTGCCCATAAACAGGCAGGATATGGAAGCCCCAAATGGTGAGAAATCTGCATCTTTGTGTCAGCATCTGTGAGGAGCACTGGACCTGAGAGGAGATAGATTACTATTTTAAGGACAACTAAACACTGATACATAAAGCATGGAGGATAAGTAAACACTAATATATAAACATGGATGACAAGTAAACACTGATTTATAAACATGGAGGATAAGTAAATACTACTATATAACCATGGAGGACAAGTAAACACTGATTTATAAACATGGATGACAAGTAAACACTGATACATAAAGCATGGAGGACAAGTAAACACTAATATATAAACATGGAGGACAAGTAAACACTGATACATAAAGCATGGAGGATAAGTAAACACTAATATATAAACATGGATGACAAGTAAACACTGATTTATAAACATGGAGGATAAGTAAATACTACTATATAACCATGGAGGACAAGTAAACACTGATTTATAAACATGGAGGAAAAGTAAACACTAATATATAAACATGGAGGAGAAGTAAACACTATAATATAAAACATGGAGAATAAGTAAACACTGATATATAACCATGGAGGACAAGTAAACACTGATTTATAAACATGGAGGATAAGTAAATACTACTATATAACCATGGAGGACAAGTAAACACTGATACATAAAGCATGGAGGATAAGTAAACACTAATATATAAACATGGATGACAAGTAAACACTGATTTATAAACATGTAGGATAAGTAAATACTACTATATAACCATGGAGGACAAGTAAACACTGATTTATAAACATGGAGGAAAAGTAAACACTAATATATAAACATGGAGGAGAAGTAAACACTATAATATAAAACATGGAGAATAAGTAAACACTGATATATAACCATGGAGGACAAGTAAACACTGATTTATAAACATGGAGGATAAGTAAATACTACTATATAACCATGGAGGACAAGTAAACACTGATTTATAAACATGGATGACAAGTAAACACTGATACATAAAGCATGGAGGACAAGTAAACACTAATATATAAACATGGAGGACAAGTAAACACTGATACATAAAGCATGGAGGATAAGTAAACACTAATATATAAACATGGATGACAAGTAAACATTAATTTATAAACATGGAGGATAAGTAAATACTACTATATAACCATGGAGGACAAGTAAACACTGATTTATAAACATGGAGGAAAAGTAAACACTAATATATAAACATGGAGGAGAAGTAAACACTATAATATAAAACATGGAGGATAAGTAAACACTGATATATAACCATGGAGGACAAGTAAACACTGATTTATAAACATGGAGGAAAAGTAAACACTGATTTCAAAACATGGAAGAAAAGTAAACACTGATATGTAAACATGGAAGAAAAGTAAACACTGATATGTAAACATGGAAGAAAAGTAAACACTGATATGTAAACATGGAGGACAAGTAAACACTAATATATAAAGCATGGAGGATAAGTAAACACTAACATATAAATAAAGGAGGATAAGTAAACACTAATATATTAAAATGGAGAATAAGTAAACACTAATATATAGACATGGAGGATAAGTAAACACTGATTTATAAAGACTGACGATAAGTAAACACTAATATATAAAGCATGTAGAATAAGTAAACACTACTATATAAAGCATAGAGGATAAGTAAACACTAATATATAAAGCATGTAGAATAAGTAAACACTACTATATAAAGCAAGGAGAATAAGTAAACACTAATATATAGACATGGAGGATAAGTAAACACTGATATATAAAGACTGACGATAAGTAAACACTGATATATAAAGCATGGAGGATAAGTAAACATTAACCTATAAACATGGAGAATAAGTAAACAATAACATATAAAGCACACATGCCAACTTTTAAGAGAGGGGAGAAGTCATGTGACATGGGCTAGGAGGAGGGCGTGGTGACTTTGTCGCATCACCATAGCCCTGCCCCCACTATAAAAAGCCAAAATTCACAACATTGACTGGGGGGGGGGGCTTAATGATGTGATTAATACCTGCCCTCTCCATTCACTACCGTGAATTTCGGCAAATGCGGGAGCTTTGCCTACTTTTCCGGGAGTCCGTGAGGACTCCCCAAAATGCGGGAGCCTCCCGAGAATTCTGGGAGAGTAGGCAAGTATGATATAAAGCATGGAGGATAAGTGCACACTAATATATAAACATGGAAGTTAAGTAAACACTAATATAAAAATCAAGGAGGATAAGTAAACACTAATATATTAAAATGGAGGATAAGTAAATACTAATATATTAAGCATGGATGATAGTAAATACTAATATATAAAGAATGGAGGATAAGTAAACACTAATATATAAAGCATAGATGCCTAGTCATACGGAATGTCCGGGAGACTCATGAATCTCTGGAATCTCAAAATCTCCCGAATATAAATATATATATATATATATATATATATAAATATATATATATATATATATATATATATATATATATATATATATATATGTATTCATTTTAACTGCACAAGTAAATAATGAATTTTAAAAAAATCCAAAATTTTTCATGACTACTACCTTAGCTGTTTTCACAAAAAGTGTTGCTTATTATATTCTTACAGGGACATATATGTGTATTGTATTAAAAGTTTTATCCATGTTTGGGTGATAATGAATATATATATAAAACACATAATTAATGCTGTATCAAGTACTGTTCTATATTAAAAACAGGAAATTTTAGTTCCAGATATTGCAATATATATTAAGCCGACCAACTCACACCAAAGTCATCCCATTCTGGTCAGTCCTAACATGATCAAATGCTATGCTATTTTTTCTGGGCTTAAGGCTTACCTGCACACAGCTTTTAGAGGCAAATCTTTACCTAGCACTAGCAGTCTGTGCATGGTGAGTGCAGATGATCTATGTCTGTTTTTGTTTGTACAATGTAAGTCCCATGACTCTTGCACCCCATTCTTTACATTAATTAATTCCAACTTGTGTCAGGTGAGTCCCAGGTCTCCCATGGCTGCTAGTGCTTGGGAAAGTCTTGCCTTTTTTAAAGCTGTGTGCAGGTAAGCCTTAAGCCCAGATAAAATAGCATAGCATTTGATCATGTTAGGACTAACATTCCCTGCTTTTAATATAGAACAGTACTTGCTACAGCATTAATTATGTGTTTGGAGAGTGCAGAGTATCCCTGTTTTCTTGTCTATACAGTGTGGGCAACCCCCTCTTGCACCCCAGTCTGTGTATGGTGAGTGCAGAGGATCTATGTCCTATATATATATATATATATATATATATATATATATATATATATATATATATGTATTGTGGAGAGATGATCATGTCAGGTGCCAACCAATGTAGGGTAATAAGTATGGTGGAAGATCACTTTAAGTGCCTTGCTTTATTTTTTTATTTTTTTTAAAGCTTATTTTCCCTTGGAAGGGTTAATCTAATGCCATAAACAGTCTATTGTGCAGTAGAATGCCTTCATTTCTTACAACATACCTCCTCAGTCAGAAAACAAACTCCAATTCAACCTCGTACCTGATGCTTTAGGCAACTTACCAAAAGCAAACAGGATGAGAAAAGCTAATGCTTTCTGGCTGAGAAGAGCCGGCTCAGTGACTGGAACACCAATGTATGTTCCATTTCTTTGACTGTGCAGATTATGTGGGAGATGCGATGACAGATGGTTTCATACTGACCTCTGCCGGAAGAAATGGGCTGAGTGCGTCTCCTGCCAGAGCAGACTTGTTATCATGCTGTGCAGCAAGGCAGGGGGAAGAGGAATAGGATGTTGGCTAAAGAGACATTGAACCACTATGTACCCTCACTGTATTAATTATTGATCTGAATGAAAGGTTGCTGTTTGTATATTGTGTCTGCGCGGTACGCTGCAGCATGTACAATAATAGAATGATCTCAGGGCTGGACGTACGTTGCGAAGCAATAGTGAAGGCATAAAACACATGTATAGAAATCGAGATTTCCTTTTTATTATAAATAATTCATTATAGAGAATTAATGCGGTGGAGCTTGCTAAGAGGATGCGTTTCACAGGGGATAGCTGGTAACCTTTAACTAGGGGAGAAAGGGCACTGATTTACCATATAGGCCAGCGACAGGCATCAGTTGGCCCTAGGGCCACATGAAGCCCTTCGAGCATCCACCTGCTGACCTCAGCTCCTTCCGGCTTCTTTGTCAGAACTGTAGTTTGTATATATTTTGTTTAGAATGTCCGCTGATATGTTATTACAGATAGTTGCCTCTTTCTTTGATTAAATGTATTGTTGTACCGTATTACTGAGATTAAGGGTAAAGTGCGGCCCTTCTGTAGGTTAGGGGCCCCTGAAGTGTATCAGGGCAGCACGGTGGCTTATTGGTTAGCACTTCTGCCTCACAGCACTGGGGTCATGAGTTCAATTCCCAACCATGGGCTTATTTGTGTGGAGTTTGCATGTTCTCCCCGTGTTTGCGTGGGTTTCTTCCAGGTGCTCTGGTTTCCTCCCACACTCCAAAAACATTCTAGTAGGTTAATTGGCTGCTATTAAAACAAATTGACCCTAGTCTCTCTCTTTCTCTGTCTTTGTGTGTATGTTAGGGAATTTAGACTGTAAGCTCCAATGGTGCAGGGACTGATGTGAATGCAGGGGCGGGCTGGGCTGGGGGACAGTGGGGCATCGCCCCCCCCGGGCCGCTCAGAACCACTGGTGTTAGGGCCGGCAGGCAGGCCGGCCGGCTGCCCCCCCGGATGCAATATCGCCGATTTTTACAGGCGGCCGCATCTCATGACAAGGGATGCGGCCACATCAGCGCACAGGCGGCCTCATCAATGACGCGGCCACATCCTGTGTCGTGATTGGGCCGCCTGTGCACCCCCCCGGGCTGAAATTTGCCAGCCCGCGCCTGTGTGAATGAGTTCTCTGTACAGCGCTGCGGAATTAGTAGCGCTATATAAATAGCTGATGATGATGTGGTTCCCTATTACTGATATATGGGCAAACTAGACACATGCAAAGGGCAGCACTGTCTAATGGCTTAATACTAATTTTTATTTACTTGCAGGAGGGGATGTTGGATGGAGGAGCATGGGGAGGGGGCACAATAAATAGTTTGGGCATATTCAAACTATTAAGGCAGCTGTAATTCTAAATATCCACGAAATAGTGACCAGATGACCAACACCCCCCCCCCCCCCCAACCCCCAATTCCTGAATTGTAAAACAGTATAATAGTAATGCTATTATACTGTTAACAGATATTATACATATTTACAGATAAAATTTATATCTCATGCTGAGCTATTTTGCAGCAATACATCCTGTGGGCTGGTTGGTGCAATGCATCTAACTGAAAAGTGTTTATGTAAAACATGTAAATGTATCATTGGAAGAGCTTTGATTAGTAGATTCAAGAGGGTGTGACTGTAATTCAAGATGAGAAAGTGATGGATTGCCTCTGAAAGAATACACGTTTTTACATTATATATTTTACAATGCACATTCATTAAATGTCTTTGATATGATATACAACGATAGTAATAATACATTAGCATGTGGGCCGTGTGCATTAAAGGAACTTTACTAACATCACTTGAAGGTGCAAATCTGCACTGAAACCACAGTAACTAATCAGATATGAGCTTTCACTGTCTAATTTTTTACAGATAAAATCTAATTGCTTATTGGTTGCTATGTGCTCAAATGAAGAACGAAGCAAATGCTTTACAGAACAGCTTTGAAATATTCCATTCATCTCTTATACAAATAGCACCAAGCATTGAACATTAAGTGCCTGATTCATTAAGGAAAGTTAAGCAAAAGTAAGTAAGTCAAAAACATGTTGCATTGGAGAGGGAGGTAAATTTAAAATGTGATGTCAAATTTATAGTTGGGGCAGAGCATGTCCTAGATCAATTTTAAATTTCAGTGCACAAATAAGTTATCAAGTATATGTGTGCTACATGAAAAAACAGACAGCATTTTCCTTATGTGCAAAATAATAAACTAATTTGCACCCCTTGCATTGCAACATGGTTTTGTCCAGAAAACTTCAGTAAGAAAACTTACTCAATTTTTTGCTTAACTTGATTCAGGACCTGATTCCTTAATGAATCAGGTCCTAAATGAAGTATACAGAACAAGCGGCACTGTACGATTGTCAGAGATTAGAATATAGCAAATTCTATGCAAAAGAGAAGATGCTGTATTTTTTGATCATTTTTTTATTTTAGTGACCAATTGGCACCACCTGTATTATGTTTTAATAAAAGTGCATCCTCATTTTCTCTCTTAATTGGTTCATTGGGGGCAATGGGTATACTCCTCCCTCAAAAATGCAATTCTCATTTTTATTATATATCCTAATCCTTAGTAGACTTGTTTTATACTCCCATCTATGTTTTTTGCTTTCTCACAAAAGAATTGAGTTGGTTACCCCTCTTTGCCAGGCCTGCAGGGGCCTTATATCCAGGCAGTGCCAAACGGAGATGATTTCCAGCCATTTTCTAGGATGAAATAGCTGAAGTTTCATCCAATTAAATCACAGGGTATTTTCTTTCTTCCAAAGTGGTTTGTTAGGCTACTTGGTGTAGATTTATCAATCCTTCTTAAAAGGAAAAGTGGAGATGTTGCCCCTAGCAACCAATCAGATTCTAGTTATCATTCATCTAGTACATTCTATAAAATAATAACTAGGGGCCTGATTCATTTTATATCTTAACTTAAGAAACTTCTTATTTCAGTCTCCTGGACAAAACCATGGTACAATGCAAGGGGTGCAAATTAGTATTCTGTTTTGCACATAAGTTAAATACTGACTGTTTTTTCATGTAGCACACAAATATCAACTTTAAATTTCAGTGTACAAATAAGCTATCAAGTATTTGTGTGCTACATGAAAAAACAGTCAGTATTTAACTTATGTGCAAAACAGAATACTAATTTGCACCCCTTGCATTGTAACATGGTTTTGTCCAGGAGACTGAAATAAGAAGTTTCTTAAGTTAAGATCCTTAATGAATCAGGCCCTAGATTCTGATTGGTTGCTATGCACAACGCCTCCACTTTTCCTTTTTGGAAGGACTGATAGATCTAAACTATCCCGTGAACTCCACATATATAGATACCAGCACTGAGCCATGAATGCCAGTTAGACAATACTGAATTGCAAAATGAAACTAGGTCACAAGGTTGGACAATAATCTCAATTACCCCTAAGCTCAGTTGTGTTCAGAATGAGAACTTTTTTTTATTTAAGCTTCTTATTTTTTTTATTGAACTTTTTTGTTTATAGCGTAAACAACAAAACAAAGACCATAAACTCCAAATAACAATGTCCAATTGATTTTTTTATTCAAAGTAATCAGTAGGACATTTAACACCTCGTATATCATGGCTTCTAGTAATCTTTGCCGTAATAACCAGACGTATTAAACATTTTACACAGTCTTTTATTAGGTTTTAGTCTGCAAACCAGGGAGCCGTATTTCAAACATGACATAAATAGTTGACTTTATAAAGCTGAATATATTGGTTTGTCCACCCATCTAGTCCCAATTTTTATACCTTATCTGAATAGTTTCAAATACTTTCAAATAGTTTTCAGGAGTTGGGACATCTAAATTCGTCACACACAATACTGTATGTTTGTAAAGAGCTATAATTCCCATTATGTCATGTTCACTGAATTTGATTATAATGTAGCGCAAGTATACACACGTCTTACTCCTGATAAACGCCTTGTGTAAATGCTACTGTTTGAGCTGGCTACATCTTGAGATATGTCCTACCAAACATATGCATGTAAGTACGCTTTATGTATGGTTTTTCCCTACCTATGTTCTGAGCGCTTATCTCTTCACTTCTATATGAGCCCCAATATCTATAATATAATTCTGTTTGCCTAGCGTTGAACATTGTTTTTTAGGAAAAGCTTATTAGAATAAAATTATCTTCTATTGCCCTCAATTGCACTTTGCTGAACTAGATGCAATTTTAGATTGTTGTTTTTTTCTTTTAGTGTTGTTTTTGTTAGTTTAGTGTTGTTTTTGCTATGAGTCTCAGGCTATTGAGGACAGCTCTGGCTATTGCTAGTGGAAATTGCATAAACTGTTTTGGTGACGTGTATTTTTCTTAAAGTGCAAACAATTACTAGATCTATATTTCAAGATATGTTCAGTAAAATTTGTAGTCACCCCCTCCCCTAGTAGCAGACCTGTGGTGTCCTTCTCAATTCAAGGGAAATCACCTTCACCAGTGATGACAACAGGGGGAATGGAGTTTGCAAACACATGCTGATTACTTAGAGCCATGGCTATGGGTAAATCATTTCCTGTGGCAGAAAGAGAGATGACATTTTCAAAACTGTTCCACAACATACTCACCTCGTATTAGATATGGCTGCATCATTCTGCATGTTACTCTATATGAATTTGGCCTTGTGTACCAATCCACACCACACAGTAGAACAAATTAGCCATCAATGTCCCAGCTCTATTAATAGACTATAAATTCCGCAAAATGCAACGCGTAATGACAAAGCAAAAGCGGAACTTGAAGACTGTATCACCGTAATTCCGCATCTATTTCTACTTTCTTTCTGCCACAGGCATTATTTACCCATAGCCATGGCTCTAATTAAATCAGCATATGTGTTAGAAACTAACACAAAACTGTTTGCACACCCCATTCCCTCTGTTGTCAGTGAGGGGAGATCACCCAGTGCAACACTGGTGAAGGGGATTTCCCCTGAATTGCGGAGGACACCACAGATCGGTGATGCAGTCTGTTCAATTATCTCCAGAGATACAGCACTGATGAATCTGTAAGCTGATTGACAGCTATGAAGTATCCATTTGAGCTATGAGGTAACCAATATAGGATTGAAAACTTAATACTGTGATTAAGGTTAATTTTACTTCTATTATTGAAGTAGTACAAAATGTTCTGCAAAATGATTGTACAATTTTAAGAATTATTGCCTTTATCAACCTGCTACTTCACTCAAGGCTATAAAAGTATGGTACAATACAAATATCTGGAAAAGTACTAAGGGTGCGACACTATGAAGCTGTACATGCATATAGGCTTATAGGCAGCACGGTAACTTAGTGGTTAGTACTTCTGCCTCACAGCACTAATGTCACTAGCTCGATTCCCGACCATGGCCTTAGCTGTGTGGAATGTATGTGTTGGTTTCCTCCGGATGCTCCAGTTTCCTCCTACACTCCAAAAACATACTGGTAGGTTAATTGGCTGCTATCAAATTGACTCTAGTCTCGCTCTCTGTCTGTGTGTTTATGTTAGGGAATTTAGACTGTAAGCTCCAATGGGGCAGGGACTGATGTGAGTTCTCTCTACAGCGCTGCAGAATTAGTGACGCTATATAAATAGCTGCGGCTGATGATGATGATATAGCCCAAAAAATATATACTGAAAACTACAACTTCATTCTACAATAACCTTCCCAGTTCCATTGCCAGCTTCATGCCTCCCATTGAAAAAAAAGGTAGAATGGACAGAATAGATAGAAAAAAATATGTAATTTAAAAATTGCAATGTGACATTTTAACAAGCGTTCCCATATCTTACACTAATTAAAGCAAAGGTTTAATGTTATAGACCATTAGGACATACTCTTGCATGACTATATGACAATGAGCAGCGTGAGTTCCCATTCAATTCTGAGATCTCAGATCAGAACGCGAGAGAAGATCACACAGAGACGACTCGGAGATGGATAGTGGCCTCATTAGGCTATAGTGCGGGGATCATCTAAAGTCTGCAAGTCCCAAATAAAGCTGCAGCAAAAGAAGAAAAAACAAGAAGAGACAGAAATATTTATAGAATAATTCCCAAATGCATTATTAAATAAATTGGAAAAGTGACAGGTTTTGTTTAACGGGAGACCTGAACTGAAGAAATGTGATCTACTCCTGACCAGAGTGTTTCAACAGACATAAAAAGTATATCCACCGCTACGCAGCTCAAGAGTTGTGGAAAACCGTGAGGGTGACAGACAAGAGGTAGGAGGCGGTAGCCTGAGGAGGTTGGACAAGGGGCAGACAAGAGACAGGGGGAAGACAAGGGGCAAGGGGCATATTTTATAGAAGGGTGAATGAAGTATCCCTCTGGCCGCCTATCACGCACCTATGTGCCCCACTAGTAAATATGCCACAATCCACTGTTCTACATATGGCTGTTCCAGGTAGTAGTTAACTGTAGAGCTGAATATTACACTGTAGTCCATTTAAATAGGCCATGTTGCATTTAATCCTTTCCCCATGAACCTTGTCCTGGCCCAGTTTCAGCAAACAGTTTTTTTGTTTGCCCCCTGGAGTCTCTACATTGTAGGCGCTGAACTCAAGTCTTAAGAAAGCTAATAGCCTTTTCTTTTTTCTTTCTATTTTATTATTTTGGAAGGGAAGGTCTTCCTAGCCCTGTACTGCCAGACTAAGTGCTTTGAAGCGAGCAGACTAGGAGGAAGTTTGGGAACAAAGGGCTGCAGAGGATGGGTGCTGTGAGCGCGTTGTCTCGCAACAGAATGGAACTGACAAGGATCACCAGGTTTTCAGCAGGGGGGATTTGATCAGCAGTCAGTCTGTTTGCCACAAGGCTTAGCATACAACCAGCTTTTGTAAAAAGACAGCCTACAAGAGAGCCTACAAGAGAGCGCACAATCAGTCTGCATTGTGTACCAAGGTAACCTGGTATCCAATTGGACGTCAAAGTTCAACCCACAAAAAAAGGAGTTAGAATCTAAGCATCAGGAAAACATTGACTGTATAAATAAAGTGGCAACACTCTCTCTGTCCCTCTGTTCTCTGCACAAAGCTGCCTGTGATGCACTTAACCCACTTTATCAATTCTGGTTTGATATTTTGCTGTCTGAATCTTATACCACTGATCATTGCTTGATTTGTAAGATTCCAGCTTACATTAAGGGCAAATTAAAAAAAAAAAAATCCCATTCCCTTTGTCTGTATGATGGGGTGTCCCTTCCTTTCTCTGTGCTGGGGAAAAGCCTAATGAAATTTGGCCTCAACAGAGAAGAATGTGAGGCAGTGTCATCTGCCGTTTCAGTCTACTGATCTCAGCGCGGTATCTATTGGTACTGGGACTTTGAACAAGGTTGGAACACTGTAGCGAAGGAACCCATAATAACATTTTGGGAGGGGCCCAGCGACACTACTCTAGTCTCCCATACCCCTGCTCGGCTCTCAAAAGAGCAGAGAGAGGGGACTCTACTGAGCATTTGACGGTCTACAGTGGCAGCGGTCAGAAGAGGTCCTCCACTCTGTTATTATGAGAGGGTGCAGGCGGCTTAGACCGGGAGAGTGACCCGGTATTGGTGGGCCCTCCTCATCACTGGGCTCCGTAGTGGCAGCACACCCTGCACCTACGGTAGTTCAGCCATTGACTTTAAAGTATTATCATGTCTCTGGGCTGTGGAGATGGTAATAACATGTTTCTATGCTGTATTTTCTGCTAATCAGGTCTACCTTTGTGGAATCCCAATTTCATAAAGTGTCCCACCGAAATCTCAGATACAGTTGAATTACCCTTTAAATTTGATTATAAAGATGTTATCATGGAAAATATGTTTTTTACGTTATTAAAGATCGGTTATTGTCTGACTCCCAATTGTAAAGCGCTACGGAATCTGCTGGCACTATATAAATAAATGATGATGATGATGATCAATAATGTTAACATTCCTTCTCTGTTTTATTGATTTGGAACCAGTGTGTATTGGTCCATTGTGTTTTTACAAGTAGTGTTCATCCAAAATGTTATCCATATATGGGTTATTTTTACATTTAAATTACTTTTGCAGATAGTTTATCTGTAAAATAATTTGTCAGCATGAAATATTGTACTTGCCAGTACACAAATGCGCTGTTGCAAAACTTTCCAACCTAGCATTGTTACGGGTATGTGCATGAATCTGTTGGCCATCTTTGTACTCTCTGATGGGTTGAGTTGGGTGCATTTTGGGAGTTCCTTACTTACTGTGGATTAGAAGAGAGCACTTACTCTTGGATTAACATAGAAATGCAAAATTGAATTTGTTGAATGTGATTATTTAAACGAGAGGGGTGTAGCGCCTGCATATACAGGGACGTCACCTGCTTTGTTAGAGGGCATACAACCTTTCTCCTTCCCACAAAACCTATATACAATGGAATTTTTTGGGTTCCGAAGGTCATGAGGTGGGTGTGCACCCTGGAATGTAGGGTCCCCGGTTTTTGTGGTTTGTATATGACCCTTAGCGATGCCACTTGAACCTAGCAAATTGATTGGCTACATTTTCTTGAATGTGAAACGGTTGCATCCCTTCTAGGCAGAGAAGGCGACATGTAGACTTTAAGCTGTCAGCTGCCTCTCACCGAGCCTAAGACATACCTTTTATTTTTCTCTTGTTCCTATAGGTCCTCAGAGAGAACATTGTACCTGGGATTCTCTCAGCCAAAGAGAAAAAGCAGAAACAGGTGGGAACTGTTCATTTAAATGCAGAGGTATAAAGCATGACTTTTTTTGTTGAAATAATTGTCTCAGGCCCTTAGACAATTACCATCCATGCTAATTAGAAAAAGATTAATTCATCGAGCTTAGCAAGAGCTAAAAGAGACATCTGTTAGCTTAGAACTTTAATTTTTTTTTCCCTCTCCCAAAATGTAAATACAAAAAGGTTAAATGTGTTCTGTATTAAAATCTAGAATATGTGTCGGAACATTAATAATTGAGATGTATATTTTGTTCTATACACTGAGGTCTATGGAGAAGGATGAAGAGGAAAATTTATATATTTTTTTTATATCTAGAACAAAAGTTATATATAAATGGAAAAATAAGAGACTAGTAATTCTATAATTATCTCCTAGACACGGATGAGAGAATATATTGCTTCAACCCATAATGTATATCTTTATCCTCCTATCATGCTATGGGAATTAAAAATATTATTTTGGTGTCTAAAATGACTTGATAATAGCTTTAGACTAAGGGGGAATGAAATTATGGTTTAAATAGATAATTAGGTGGATTAACACAATAGTTGCTGGGTAATTGCAGGCTCCTTTCTTAAATAGATCCATAGTTTCCAGTATATAATTCAACCAAGCAATATACATCCACCACCAGTAGTAGCAATAGGTCATTATTATAGCTGCTGAAACAATTGAGAGCAGTTAGATATTTGACCAAATTTGGGCCGATGCTTGTTGTGACTGTGATTTTTGGGCCGATTTGATTTGAATTCCACTGCCACGACCTCCCTCCCTACGGAGGGCGAACCTCAAAGTCAGTTTGACAGTTTGAAGTTGGAGTTCACAGCTTGCAGTTAAAACAAAGTACGTTACAATAGACAATAAAATATTACCTGTTCGACTCAAATGGTGCATTTTATAGTATGTTCAGCATTTATTTAAATTCAAACAGTGATATTACTGCATTTGAGTATGAAGTTTGAGTTCGTTGTGCAAATGGAAAACTGATAAAAATATGTATTCATTATATAACCATTTTGGAGCAAACGTGAACTTGTTCAAACTGGCTTGAATATAGTTGAGCCTATCTGAGTTGTATGTGATTTAAAAAAGACAAATATTGTAGTTTTAAGCCGTGTTGGATCTACCAACAAGATAATGCTACTGATTTAGACTTGAAGTCTAAATCAAATGAAGTGTCTTTTGCCCTTCAAAACTTGCTGCCTTAGGATCTGGATGGGATCGCTGAATGAAAAGCATTCAAAGCACCGATAACCAATTCTGGTGTAGGTCTCAAAGGGGAAAGTCCCTTTGGAGGGGAAATCGAAGAATGGGGTAAAAGCATGGGCCCAATGAGTGGGTGCAAGTGCACCACTCAAATTATATCATGATAACTTATTTTAAGATGTATCCCTATGTTAAATGTATTTCATATTTCAATAGTGACTTTTATTGCTAGCACTGATAATTTACTGCAGTGATTTCCATCATTGCCACAGACAGGATATAATATACAGAGAGAACACTATTATTTTGAAATGGTGGAGCAGCCTGGTGCCTCCTAAAGTGAGGTGAATGTGTTGGGTTGCAACACACTCATCCGGCATCATGTTATCGTATTGGTAACCATCAGACTAAAATAGTAGTTCTCCATTGGTGTGTTACAATGACAGATTAAACATGCTCTAAAGTCAGAACCAATAAGATAACACAAAGGAAGCAAAATGTTCTCAAGCTGGGAGGTCACAGAAATGTTTTAAAGTGTATTTGATTAGGGACTGAGCACCTTATTGTATTCAACCTTCATGTCCTGGAGGAAGTGGGTGGGGATAGAACACACCGTAGCCAATCAGATCATCAGAATGTTTATAGCAGCAGAGAATGATGAATGTGCTGCGATTGTAGGAGGCAGTGATCTGCCACTCATGTGATTAGGAGGACAAGAATTTCATGCATCCATCTTGTTCTATAAGGAAGCATGAGAAAAACAAAACTGCTTCAAGGGAAAATGCCAGGGCCCTTTTTAGCAGCCATTGACTATTTGCAAACAGCCCCAAACCATCAATACAGCTTTACGCTAAGAGAAAAAACTGTGTCTGTAACCACATAAAATGATATCACTCAGATGATTTAAGAATTCACCTTACCCCACCCCATTTATTTTTCATTTTTATTTCTTAAGTTTCTTTCCAGATAATGTATTCTGGTCCATCAGAAACCTGCTGCAATCTGTATTGTAACACTGTAATGTAATATTGTTTAGTGAAATCTTTATAGCATTATAACGTGCTATGAAATAGTGCGCATTAAGGATTATTCAAGGGGCAGAAGACTTATATAGAAACACAGGTCTGAGTTACATCAAATCCGTTATCATGTGAGTGAATCTGAAACACAGGTCTGCGTTACATCAAATCCGTAATCATGTGAGTGAATCTGAAACAAAGGTCTGCGTTACATCAAATCCGTTATCATGTGAGTGAATCTGAAACGAAGGTCTGCGTTTCAGCAAATCCATTATCATGTGAGTGGATCTGCCCCTTCATTAGTGTTGTATAGTCGAATTGGTAAATGTAAATAAAAGGAACAAATCTGTGTGTGGCAGAGAAACCTTTAAAAAAATATTTCTTTACTGAAAAAAGCTCATTTTTAAAATTATTTTTCTATACTACATTGGTGTTACCTAATGCTATCTGCGGCATCAAACTCACTTCGGCACACAAGCAGATAAGGCACATTTTAGATTTTTGCAAACAATCCTCTAGTAATTACTTGTCTAAGAAGGATTAAAATCAGCTTTCCTGCTAGCAAACATAGAGCACATTCTCATTTCCATCATGATCGGCTTGTATAACCTGATATAATTATCGCAGCTACACGCTGCAGAAGGTACTTTCGTTAAGTTTTGTGCTTTTGTGTGTTTGGAGAAGGGGGGAGAGTATTCTGTATTTATGTGCGTCAGATAAAAAAAAAAATCCAGGCCGGTAAACAGACACAACTCTGCAATTCACCTTTGTTGGTGTTAAGATTCTATTTGATGTGGAGAAGGCGACTCTCCAGAACAGCATTTCCCCCCAGGCAGTGCTATCTTGCAGATTTGGCTGCTTTACAATCCTTCAGAGTTTTATCTGATCCACCATTCGTATCAGCAGCGTTCGGATGAGTTTTATTTAAAAGAAAATGAAAAAAAAAAAAAAGAACCAAACAGACATTCAAAAGTAAACATAAAATGTTTGGTCCAACAGTCCATGCACTATATCCTCAAACCCTGATTTATAAGAAAGGGGTCCTGATTTAGAGCAACCTAATAAGCATTCTTAAACTAATGTATACCTTCATCACCAGCATAGTTATATAAATATAGTAAATACAAATGTCCTATTTCATTACTGCTAATGAACCATTAAACTCATAAAATTTAAATGCATGAAGATAATATACATTCTACAGTGTATTTCCAACAGTCCATCAAAGCTTTTTTTTATAATATAAAGTTCAAAAGAGTATTATCTCCATATTCATTATAAATAGCTGAAGCCACATCCCTCATATTTAGGACAGGGATTTGATATGGTGAAAACGCTAAAAATGTCAGTCAGTTAAGCTGCTGTGACATCACTGGCTCTGATCTTGCATATGAATCCACCACTCCACATAGTATATTTCTGCACAGCAAGACTACAAGCTTGTCACGCACACACTGCTGGCTCAGAGAGAGAACCCTTCATTTATATATTTTTCAGTTCAGTAATACACAGCTCTGACACAAAGTTTTTACTTGCTCATTAAATTAAAAACTGATACCACGTGAATGGTGCACCTGCCTATGGGATTGGCTAGAAAGGTGGTAACCTTGAAAGTAGGGCCAGGCTTTGGAGCTTCTAGGAAGACCAAGGGCTAGATTTACTAAGCTGCGGGTTTGAAAAAGTGGGGATGTTGCCTATAGCAACCAATCAGATTCTAGCTTTCATTTATTTAGTACCTTCTACAAAATGAAAGCTAGAATCTGATTGGTTGCTATAGGCAACATCCCTACTTTTTCAAACCCGCAGCTTAGTAAATCTAGCCCCAAGTCTCATTAATGTATAAACCCTAGTGCCAAAGGCAGCACTTCCATAGTAGTAATGTTGCTATGGAACCAACAAATGTCTAGTTTTGCCACTGATTTACTTCTATGAAATAAACTGTTACACCACAAAACTCGACTGTGCGAAAATTTCTCATTGATTTAGCTTATCTCTATTTAGAATTGTGCCTCCCAAACTGAGGTCCTCACCTGTCCATGTTAGGAACTGTTCAGATCCTTAGTAAAAGCATGACATCCTACTGGTAATTCTTAACTATATGTAGCGTGAGTCTCCACACCTGTGACTTGGACACTAGTTGAGTTGTGAGTTTGTACACAACGTAATTTCAATTACTGAGTTCTATTGTTTCTTAGATATCATTTTCTCAACACCAGACCTTCAGTATTAGCAACGGACCACGATTTGTCAATTTTCCCAATAAAACACGTGAAAGATTTTAGCAATTAGCGCACTGGTTCCACTTCCAAAAGACTTAAGGGGAATTCAATTGCAGGAGAAGTCCCGTCTGAGCTCTGTGTGATGAGACTCCTTGGGATGTTCGTTCAGTACCTAAAACTTTATTGATTCTTGCTTGGAACTCAAAGAGGTGCAAGCAAAAGTCAGCTATGTTTTAGGTACCATAAAACATGAAAGTAGGTGAGGCCGCATGTTCCGTGAGCAGAGCTGGATTAAGGCTCTGGGGGACTCGGGCACTTAAGATGGTGGGGAGGGGGCAAGGTTTAATATGGCTATCTTTTTAGACAAATACACAGACAATACTGTGTGCGCAACTATTAGGTGCATCCAGCTCTCCCTTCATGAGCAGAACAGTGTGAACCAGGACAACTGTCCTTGCAGTCGGATAAAATCATGACTAAGTGGGTCAGCCACCCAAATTCAAGACTGTTCCACCGGCTACAAGACAGTTCGCAGACTGTCCGATTATCTCCTACATTTTCTTGCAACTTTCACTACCTGCGGCTGCTGGTGTCTTTAGCACAGTTGCTGCTTGTCTGGATCCTGGAATGTTGGGGCCCTGTTTGGAAAAAGGTACATGAAATTTAGAAAATAGGTGCATTAAATCAATAGAACCACATTTAATATAGGCCTCCCTCCCTGCAATCAGACCCAATATTAAAGTAATAGAATTCACATTTAAAGTTATAAAACTCTTTCACCCAACCAGCCTCACCATTAAATTAATAGCAGGCACATTTAATAAAAAAAATACCCATTTCCCTCTCCCCAAACAGCCCTGGCAGTTAATTAATAGCATTTACATTAAATAAATATACATATTTCCCATAACCATCACTGACTCAAAACTCAGCCCTACTTTGAATTGATAGCCCCCAAAGCACCCCAGCGTTAAATTAAAGGCCCCATTACCCCTCCTTAAATTATTAGCCGCAACTATTAATATTAAATAGCCCCACCAATTAAAAATACCTCCACCTACACTTACCATTAAATTAATTGCCTACCTCCCACCAATATTACATTAAGACCCCCACCTCCAGCTTTAAATTAATAGCCTACATTACATCAAGACCCCCACCCCCACTGCCCTCACACTCACCTTCTTTCATCTGTGCTGCGTTGCCTCTCTGACAGCCTGCACACATGGGGTGGCACTCCATTGAGGTGGTGGGTACCATATGTGAACTGTCTCATCTTGGAAGAAGGAGGTAACTGAAGCATCTGGACTGCCCCCCTCCCCCCTTAATCTGGCATTGCCCATGAGGCTCCTATGGAACCTTATGCTGAATTGAATTCACTCCACAGAACATTAAAATATTCTGTTTGACATTACCCAATTTCGAAAATCCTTAGTCAAAATAATATTTTAAAGGTTATAACTTTGATCTCTACTGTCTCTTCAGTCCATCTGATGTTAAATAGGTTTGACATTTTTTTTTTGTCAAAATATATACAAAATAAAATTGGATTGTTACTCAACTGCAATATATTTATTTATAAATGGTGGGATGTGGGTTTCTCTATTAACCACATATTGATCACTTCATTCCACAAGATGAAGATTTGTAAGATGCATATACTGTACCATTGTGACTTTGCAATGTTGCTACGAGTCAGATATATAATTTTTTTTCTAAACAAGAACTTTAAGATCTCATGGAGGATACTTGATTTAAAACATGTTGGATCGTCCTAACTTTCTTGTCCTGGCTCTCTACCCTAGTTAGTACCACCCTTTATGTGTCTCCCCCTTCCCTTTAGGTTGTTAGCTCTCATGAGCAGGGCCCTCTTTCTTGTGTGCTCCTTCTACTATTCCATCACCCTCTGTACCTCTTGGCCTGCTTCCCTAGCTCTGTTTTCCCTTTTTTATTAATCTTCGGCCTTCTTCTCGCTGATTTCTACCATCCCTTTCCCTATCCGTCCCAGATATAATATGATTTGCTTTACCCTGTCACCTGTGTTTGTATATATTTGTGTATCATGTTGTGTCTTTGTTCTGTTTTCTGTATATGTAATGTACGGCGCTGCGGACCCTTTGTGGCGCCTTATAAGTCAAAGATAATAATAATAATAATAATAATCGTAATTAGATTTTGGTTTATGTTCATGGTCGGTTCAATTACATTACATTCTAGATTTGTACAGTACTCAATACTTTTTTTTTTTTATAAAATATTTGAATTACATTTATGATGGATTCCAAAACAGAGAAAAGACTGGCAGTACCTTTCACAGCGATTGGAGCGTGACTCAAGTGGGATATTAGTACAGATTGTCCATTATAAATTGTTATATCTGTATTCCGTACACTAGGAGACCTTTTAATTAAATGGCATTCTTGCCCTACAAAACCATCCTTGGCGTTTCACACAATTTCATCTGAACGAGTCCTAATTTTTTTTTTTAAATATATAATTTATGTGAATTGTTGCACATTTATTTCTTGTGTGATCTTACATTGACAATATCGTATGCCTAGTTAAGAAGTGTGATTAACCTTTAAAACATTGTATAATAGGTTATTAAACATTTTATATTACCCAATTCTAAGGCAGTGATAAGTAAAATACTGCTTGGTGTAGCTTCGTGTATGCCTTAAATTAATCAGGAGAATGAAAAGACATCATGACTGTCTTCATTACATGTGTCATTAATGTGTGCTTGAAACTTAACACTGATGATCCACAATATTAAAACCACCTGCTTAATATTGTGTAGGTCCCTCTTGTGCTGCCAAAAAAACTCTGACCCGCTGAGGCATGAACTCCACAAGACCTCTGAAGGTGTTCTGTGGTATCTGGCATCAAGACGTTAGCAGCAGATCCTTTAAGTCCTGTAAGTTGTGAGGTGGGGAATCCATGACTTGGATTTGCTTTCCAGCACATGCCACAGATTCTTGATCGGATTGAAATGTGGGGAATTTGGAGGCCAAGTCAACACCTTGAACTGTTTGTCATGTTCCTCAAACCATTCCTGAATAATTTTTGCAGTGTGGCAGGGAGCATTATCCTGCTGAAAGAGGCCACTGCCATCAGGGAATGCTGTTGTCAAGAAAGGGTGTACTTGGTCTACAACAATATTTAGGTAGATGGTACATGTCAAAGCAAGGTTTCCCAGAGTATCACACTGCCTCCGCCAGCTTGCCTTCTGCCCATAGTGCATCCTGGTGCAATCTCTTCCCCAGGTAAACGCCACACACGCACCCGACTGTCCACATGATGTAAAAGAAAACGTGATTCATTGGACCAGGCCACCATCTTCCATTGCTCCATGGTCCAGTTCTGGTGCTCATTTGCCCATTATAGGCACTTTCGGCGGTGGGTTGCGGTCAGCATGGGCACTCTGACTTGTTTTTGGCTAGGCAGCCCTATACGCAGAAGGTTGCGTTGCATTGTGTATTCTGACAACTTTCTATCATAGCCAGCATTAACTTTTTCAGCAAATTGTGCTACAGTAGCTCTTCTGTGGGATTGGACCAGACGGTCTAGCCTTGGCTCCCCATGCGCATCAGTGAGCCTTAGACGTCCATGACCCTGTTGCAGTTCACCTTTGTTCCTTCCTTGGACCACTTTTGGTATTTACTAACCACTGCAAACCAGGAACACCCCACAAGACCTGCTGTTTTGGAGATGCTCTGACCCAGTCGTCCCTTGTCAAAGTCGCTCAGATACTTACGCTTTCCCATTTTTCCTGCTTCTAACACATCAGCTTCAAGAACTGACTGTTCTCATGACAGGTGTAATTGTAACGAGATAATCAATGTTATTCACTTCACTTGTCAGTGATTTTAAGGTCGTGGCTGATCTGTGTAAATATGACTAGCCTGTTCCTGTATATTCTCTGTCTGCTGCCAATTTTGACCCTTGGCTTGTTTTTGGACCATCCCTGCTTGCTTCCTGTCTGACCCCCACCATTTGCATCTTTACTGGTTTGCCTTCCATATATCGCCTGGTGTAGTATACTCCCAGTCCCTATTGTTACCTGGAAGATAAACTTTTACTATGCTGAGTTTAAGCCCTGGGGCACCTGAGTACCTGTGAGGAAATGTGGTTTGCAAGTGTGTTTGACGGTAAATCCATACTTAACAAAACACGCCTCTGGTCCATCCAGCTCCTCCCATCAGATGGTACAAACTTTTGCACTTTTGCAGACTCCAAAATTTTGATCTACAAATGCACCTGCTTATCCATAAATCTGGGTGCAGTAGCACAAAATAGATGCTTGATGTCACACTAATACTGCATGTAGAGTTGTTTAATCTTTGCCATTGAATCAAAAAGTGTTGATTCATATAAATCACTGTATCTTAAACTGTCCCGATGCAGCAATTTGCAGTCTGTAAATAGCAAAAGCTTGCAGTACATGTTCCTCACCTTCCGTGATCTTTCTTTTATTTCTGTTTTGTTTTGTCATCTATTTTTTGACATGTTTTGCTTCAGTAAAGGAAAAACACTGATTGGAAGGACAGCCCCCCTTCTGTTCGCACCAGCCAGGCTGTTGGTTTTGAAAAAGATTTTACACTTCACCAGCCATCAGCAGATGAGCCGGCTCACAATTGGGGATCTGATGAAAAGGTGCAATCCGAAAATTGAGCCAGGGAAATATCGCTTGAGAGCGTTCAGGGGCAAACTGTCCAAAGATTTTATTTACATACACATTCTATGGCTCATTGGCCATCCTGGTCTTCTGACTGTTCGTAATACCAATACATTTTTTATTTTTACTTTTCATTAAAGAAGAATTGCAAATATCAATTTGTGTTATTTACAACAGGCAGATGCAATGCTGGTGGCCGTAGTAAATGTGGAGACTAGCGCAGTATCGAAGCAAAGGTGAATGCGCTTGTTACTTATTAGCACTTAAATAATATTGCAAATGAAGCAGCATTTTTGGAATTATGTAGGTACAGAAAAACTTGTTTCGTGATCATCATCATTTGATAAAAGCCGATAGAATCTTGTTGGGCGTCATTGGAAAAAACAGTGTAATGAGCATGAGACGTGATATGCTCTGACTGATGAGTGTCGTGTGATGAGTAAGTAATGAATATGAGAACAGACTTTTATGTTCATTTTATCGCTAAACATTTTGCTCTATTAAAATAATTCACTAATCAATAAAGGAATTGCAATACAATATATAGTACATGCTGAAAAATAATGTGTAAATAATATTAGTAGTGAGCATCTATCTATCTATCTATCTATCTATCTATCATTATCAACATCATCATCTATTTATTTATATAGCGCCACTAATTCTGCAGCGCTATACAGAGAACTCATTCACGTCAGTCCCTGCCCCATTGGAGCTTACAATCTAAATCCCCTAACATGCACGCACAGACCGAGAGAAACTAAGGGCAATTTAATAGCAGCCAATTAACCTACCAGTATGTTTTTGGAGTGTGGGAGATAATCGGAGCACCTGGAGGAAACCCACGCAAACATGGGGAGAACATACAAACTCCACACATCTATCTATCTATCTATCTATCTATCTATCTATCAGAAAATAGGTAAATTAGGTTGTTAAATGTCCATTTTAGCATTTATGCTGCAGACAGGGAATATTATTTGCTTTAGGGATGTGGCATTTAGACAGAATTCCTAAGAAATATGGCAACATGGAATAAGCAACATCTGATCAGTAATGTTCTCATGTTCATGAAAAGACTGTAGAGTTTGGTTCATTTAATATGTTTCAATTCCAGTTTAAGTGCTTAATGCTAGTATGGTTGTTTCTTTTTGGGAGGCGTCTGTTGCATGCTGCAGTTTATGCATTGATAAGTCATCTTTTCTGCACTGCCCTCCTAATAGATGTATAAATATGCAGATACAAACGATAATGCCATGTAGATAATATGCAAACAAATTCAACTCCTGTTTACTTAGAGCAAATTATTGATTGCTGTACAAGTTTTAGTTGGCGAAATAGGCCTCGTTGGTCATACATTTTAATGAATTGATCAGAATTAATGTGGGGTTCAAAAGTTTTTGTATTCCATGTTTCAACTAATGTTGATTTAGTACTAAAGCTTGTCATTAAATTCTACTTACATATTCAAATATTGCATCTGCTAAAGCAAATTAAGGCTCCCTCTGAAATATTTAGCCCGTCAAAAATTTTCATCGGCTTATAAACTAATTTATAATAGAGAATCATCAAAATACACATTTTTAATACAATATATTAAAGATCTTGCAAAATTGCACTACTGCAAAGCATTTCCAACTTCTGACATTCTTTACCCATGTTTGGAAGTACATGGTTTTTTAAGTCAAGGTGATGGTATCTATGGGGTATGGAGGGGGGGGGATTTTAGCATCCTCTTATTGGAGAAGGTTGGTTGATCAATACATTCCAAGCTAAATGTGTGCCGAATGCAGTTCACATTGCAGTCACCTGCAAAAAGGAATTTTTGTGTTGCGGGACGAGCTTTATGGAGTGCTAGTTTGTGTGTGACGATAAAAAGCTTTTTTTTTCATGTACCGAGGAGGTTTCAATAAATTAATAAAGTTGTTATGAATTTTCAATTGGACTCAAATGAAGATGAAAGGAAAGACTAGATCAGGTATTGCCCACACTACAACGTGAATCTTGCAGTCAATCGTGCTGTAGGCTTTGTCCATAAAAAAATAATAGTGGAAATTCGTGTATAGGATGCAAGCAGCTGAGTTTACTTTCTTTAGCAACTGCACAACGCTTTTTGTGTGTATTTAAGAAGTATATAAGCTGAATATTTCATTGGCTTATCTGCATTCAGACCCGAAAGAGGAATAGCAAAATGGAGCAAAACAATTCCCACATCCAGTGCATACACGAACATTCTAATCTATCCCTTAGATATCCGGTGTTGAGCCCAGCATTCTACCTCAGCACTCTACCCACTACATAGCAGTCCTGATCAAAGTAAGTGGTCAGGAGTAATTAGCCAAAGTAATCAGCGAAGAGGTACTTCAGTGTAAGTGGCTACAGGTGTCGATGAACGAGCCTGGAGGTGTGTCACAATCTTGTTTTGATAAATGTGCAAGTTCCTCAGCTTCCAAATGATAGAAAATATCTAATGACATTATGGGCGTCCTGATGTCTCATCGATCTTTGACTAATTAAAAACAATAATGACAATCAAAGAAACAGTTTCTTACTAAAAATCGAGTTACAGTAGGGGATGAAACATTGTCTTGAAGAGTTTTGCCCACAGGCGATGCTAATTCTTGCATTTCGTAGACTTCAGATCAAGCTTGGTCAATCTGTGGTTCTCTGGTTTTTGGGAATCTACATGTCCCATCATATCAGGAGTTTATTTCGGGACTAGTGCCACACAACAGGTGGAGAGCTACAGGTTGCCTGTCTATGCTTTACACCATTTATTTCTTGTGTCCCGTACGTAAATTACTGCCACAAGCCTAGTGAGCTTATAATTTCGTTGTCTAGTTCACTTAACAGTTGCTCTGCACAGGCTCAACGTATTTTCCTAATTTGCATACTCAGTCAATAAGTATGTGTCAGAGGGACTATAGAAGAAAATTCTGTGTCCCATCTGACTTTTGGCAATCATTTAAATGTAGGGACTAAAGACACCCACTGCCGACAATAACCCAGATTTAGGAGGTACGGTCACACTTTCCATAAGAGAAATAGTGTGGATCAGGGCATAGTCTTGGTGGATTATAGGCATTGCCTAAATCAACCCTTTTTTAAATCAGGATTTTTGAGTGTTATGGACACTGAGTATGGGGTTCCAAAGCAGGACAGGCAGGCAGTGAAATTACCACTTAAATATCATGTGGCTGCAAATGAACAGCAGGAGATTTCTTTACCAGAGTCTGGATTCGGACAGATTGGCAGTTTATGCTGTTAAGTGGCACATGAGGTTTAATGTAGATAAATGCAAAATTATGCATTTCAGTAGTAAAATATACCGACAATATACGCATTTAATGGACTGTGAATCTTTCATGTAGAAATATTTAGGAGTAATTTCAGAGAATTGACTCGCAACAGCACACAATGTCAATCAAAGCCAGCAAGGTAATGTTATGCATTAACGTAAGAATAGACTCTGGGGATAAAACAATGAATTTGCATTTCTATAATCCCTTGATTGGGGACTTACTTTATAGCATATTTTGGGTACTAGTTTTCAAACATGAAATTATGGAAAGGCAGATAATTTAGCGTCTGGGTATATGCTTATGCAAATTACTTTTATTTCAATAATAACACAGAACAAAGCCTTGTTCTACTCAATTTCTTATTATTAAGGATAATTCCAATCTGAATTTCGTATGTTAACCTTAAATGCGGATTATTGCTTTCCTCTGTCTCAACCAGTCAGGGGTCAAGTTAGGTTGTCCATTCTCCTGCTGTCAGTGCATTGTCCATCGGAATCTTGCTGCCTATTTGATAAAAATATACCTCAACAAGATCAGTGGTAATGGTATTTACGATACTGGGAACACTGACAGTGTTAACAGATACATAATTATTACGAAACTGAACACAGCGACATGGAAAAAATACCTACTTACTGTAAACAGACACAGCCAAGATCTGATGACAGGATAGGGCGACACTTCCAAATGACGTCACTTTCAATCGTGACTTGGACATTTCGGTTTTTAAAGCGGCAGTGCACGGACCTATGTAAGTACTACCTTTACGTTAGTGGTTAGGGCTAGGCAATGGGTTAGGGTTAGGGTTAGGCAGCGGCTTATGGTTATGGTTAGGCAGCGGGTTAGGGTTAGGATTAGGCTGCGGGTTAGGGGTAGGGTAAAGCTGGGTACACACTACACGGTTTTCGTCCAATAATCGGCTAAATCAGCCGACATACGACCGCTTGTTCAAAAGTCGGGTCAGTGTGTGCAGTGACACGATGGTCGAAAGTCTGCCCAATGGACGATTATCGCCTCATTTGATTGGTCGTACCGTTTAATATTTTCGGTCCAGTCTCATTTCCGTTGTGTAGTGTGTATAAACTTCCGACCGATCCACAACAGTGAGTAGGAAATTACAGTCATTGCTCTCGACAACATGGCTGTAAAAGGTCACTAAAGGGACGTCCGCTCTTCCCTTTATCATCCTAAACAAGGCTAATGTGTATGCAGTCCATGGACCGAGCGATCGGACCATCGGTCTCATGTAAAATCATAAAATAAAAAGTTGGTGGAAAATTCTGTAGAGTGTACCTAGCTTTAGGCAGTGGGTTAGGGTTAGGCAGCAGGTTAGGGTTAGGATTAGGCTGCGAGTTAGGGTTAGGAATACAATTAACATTACCATCATGAAATTGGCCCATACATTGCCGCTTTAAAAAAAGCTCTCTCTCCTGACATCGGATCTGACCTGTGTCTGTTTACAGGTAAGTAGGTATTTTTTTACATGTCACTGTGTTCAGTATCATAATAATTATGTAGCTGTAAACACTGTCGGTGTTTACAGCATAGTAAATTCTTACTACACCTGACAGGATCTAGGGGAACAGACTGCAGTAATTATGGGAGCCTCTCCTCACTACTCACAAGACAGCCTTTTATCATTCAGGCAGCATGTAGACCATCGATAACATCGATAAACTAGGACTGGCTTACCTTACTGTGCCAGATGGGAGACCTGAAGCATTGGGTAGATCGTCGGTCCCCCCGGGTTAGTTATATTTTGGATTTAGGTTTACTTGTGAAACTCCTCTTAAATTCAATTTAGGGTGGAGTCATTCTTTAACAATTCTACAGGATAGAGCTATGCAATTAAACCAGGTGAAACCAGTGAGCAATAAATCTATAGCACAAGAAAAAGGTCTAAGGCGCTAGAGACGGTAGAATCAATTTGGGTGAAGTTCAGAGATTTGCTGCCAGTGAAATAATTTGCGAATCATTCCCGACCTGGCAAAAATTTTGCAAAGAAATAATACTCACTAGAGAATTAGGCAAACCTGTCCTCATTTACAGAGCAGCAGTGACCAGGAATAGTCTCTCTGGCTGGTTCACCACTGCTCAACTATCAATTCTTATAGAGGCTGGTCCTCACCATTATCAGTATGAAGGTCCAGGACCAGAGGAGCTACGTTCCCAACACAGTACAACACGACCTGCACTGTAGATATGAAGGCATTTAAACTGCTGCTTAGTATTGAAGTCAACACATAGCACTACAATAGGATTTGAAAACTCCAATACAGGTGGGAGTGACAGACAACTCCTGCGGTAGTTGGATGGTGATGGTCCTGAGACACTTGAACTAAACATGGGAAGGACAGTGTAGGAAGAAAGGGGAGACATTGTGGGCAGGAGTGAGGTAGACAATGCAGCATTCTTTGTTGTTGTCAACAGATATAGTGGAAGATAGGAGTGGCAAACAATAATAGTCAAGGAGGAAAGACAAGATACAAGGTGGACAGACATGAGACAAGGTGACCATTGGGTAGTGGCTTTAGGCCAAATTTTGCTTTGGGACATAGAGAAGTTTATTTATATTTTCAGATTTGTCAACTAACCTATTTATAAAGATTACATTCTAGGTTTACTAATACACTCAGTCCATCATACTATGGGGTAGATTTATCAAACATTTTAACAAGGAAAAGTGGAGGTGTTGCCCATAGCAACCAATCAGATTCTAGCTGTCATGTTCTAGAATGTAGTAGATACATGATAAGTAAAATCTGATTGATAAATCCACCCCTATATCCCCCTAATGGGAATATAGGATGGTTAGTTACATGATGTAGTGAAAATGCTATATGTAGCCTTCCTGCCCTTTCCAGTCCAATGAAATTGCAGCATCTCTAACCCTGGTGCTGGTTGTCTCACAGCTGAATTACATTTTGATGTCCCGCCATAGTCCAAACCAAGTTCAGGTTTTGGAGATGTCAACCTAAGGTTCAGATAACAGTTTGTTTTGGCAACCTGGAGTGAGGAAACAGGCACCAGGGGGTAAATGTATCAAGCTGAGAGTTTTCCGGCGGGTTTGAAAAGTGGAGATGTTGCCTATAGCAACCAATCAGATTCTAGCTGTCATTTTGTAGAATGTTCTAAATAAATGGTAACTAGAATCAGATTGGTTTTTCAAACCCGCCGTAAAACTCTCAGCTTCATACAGTTACCCCCCAGGAGTATGGAGTATGTGTCTGTGCTTCAACAGGGGGGGGAGGGAGAGGTGTAAGTGTTGTTATTTCATTACATAGTCAATACATATCTATTTTTCTTTTTATGCTAGATGGAAAGTCCCTTCTAATCTAAGTTTCACTTGGAATAGAGCTTTCCATATTTATTATTATTTGTAGAAAAAAAACTATCCATTATACACTAAGGAACCAATATAAAATAACTAGGGCTTTATCTCTAAGCTGATGGGCTAGATTTACTAAGCTGCGGGTTTGAAAAAGTGGGGATGTTGCCTATAGCAACCAATCAGATTCTAGCTTTCATTTATTTAGTACCTTCTACAAAATGACAGCTAGAATCTCATTGGTTGCTATAGGCAACATCCCCACTTTTTCAAACCCGCAGCTTAGTAAATCTAGCCCGATGTCTTTTTGGGATACCCTGGGATAACTAATGCTCTATCTGTACAAATTATTCCCTTACTGCAGTAATCGATGAAGATAAGCTTGCACTCAATTCACCTTATGTTGACCAAAATGCATCTCAAACACATGCTCTTGTTTGCATCCTCTTAAAGTGTTTTTTTTCTGTGCACAAGGCTTCCATGCCTCCGTCTACCTGGCGCAGCGAGAGTTAACTGTGCAATTACTTGTATCCAAGGTCAGAATCCACTTTCTATTAAAATCTTTGGTTATCTTCCATCTGTCATGCGATGGATTGATTTGTACTGCAGCAAAGACATTTACGCAGATAAGACTGAGAGATCCATGGGGTGTGTTGTAAGCAGCATTAGTGCGCCGAGATGCAGCGAATGCTATTCCCTCAAGTGTTTTGTCTGTTACTTTTGTTGCTTTGATTCGTGTTGCCACAAAGGGGAATTGTCACAATTATCTTGCTTCCTTTGATGTAAGTTCCTAAAGCAGAAGTGAAGAACTGAGATTGTTACATTCCATTATCATATGTGTGTGAAGCCGCTTCTCCTCGTGAGGGATTTAAAGGGACGTCGCCATCCAAACATGAAAATAATTCTGTGTGTTTGAATATGTTCTGCTCCTGCCCACCGTGTTTATTGTGCAGTTACGTAACGCTGTCATTAAGATTCATTTCCTGATATGTGGTCATTTATTATTAATATATTGATATCAGTTATTTATATAGTGCCTATATATTAAGCTGCACTTTACATAGAACATTTAATCACTCACATCAGATCCTGCCCCAGTAGAGCTTACAATCTATATTCCCGATCTCACACACACACAGGTCTGTTCTTGTCAGATGCCAATTAGCCTACCAGAATGTCTTGGTGGAAGGAAACTAGAGCACCTGGAGGAAACCCACGCAAGCCAGGAAGAACATACAAACTCCACCCATATAGAGCCCTGGTTGGAATTGAACCCATGACCCCAGCGCTGTGAGGCAGCAACGCTAACCGCGTTGTCAGCGGTCCATCGCCTGAAGTCCTCCCTAAGCTCACTGGGGTGTTGGTGCTCCTCCTCCCCCGTTAAGTCCCTATTCATACATATTGAAAGTTATTGGGGTCGGGCATTGCCACCTTCTTGGCCTATGGGAGCTTTGCAGCCATCGGGTAGTCTGGCAGATTCCGTTACCAGTCTTCAAGATAAGTATGTTTTTATTTTTAACTCTTTCGCTCAAAACTATATTTAACTTTGTGTGTAGTTATTCTTTAACTGTGTTTTGTAATAAAAGCAATTTAGTTTTTGTCTATATGTACTGAAGGATCAGGAACTATTTACTTTTTGAGAGTAGTCTTTTTTTAAAAATGGATAGAAACATAGAATTTGACTGCAGATAAGAACCACTTGGCCGATCTAGTCTGCCCATTTCTCAATCTATGGTAACCTCAAACATTATTTGATCCTTAGTTCTTTGTAAGGATATCTTTATGTCTATCCCAAGTATGTTTAAATGCTGTACTGTATTAGTCTCTACCACCTCTGATGGGAGGATATTCCACTTATCCACTATCCTTTCTGTGAAGTAGTTTTTCCTTAAATTTCGTTTGAACCTGCTTCCCCCAGTGTCAGTGAATGTCCTCTTGGTATAATGTATGGATACGTAAGTAAACACGTAGATCAGTGATGGCTTACCAGAGCTGCATCACCGAAATTCAAAGAATGTCAAATTTTGCTATATTGGTTCACCGAACTCTAGTGATTGCTAAAAAAAAATGGCAACATCCAGATTAGAAAATCCATCTGACAGATAATCACTCCTATATTTTTTGTGGTTTTAAATGTGAAACAGCCACCATAGACCTTGTTAAATCCATCTCAGTGGGAATTTAAATATATTTTTATTTTATTTATATATAATAATATTCATTAAATGCAAAGATATAATACTGCTTGGAGAAAGCAATGTGGAGAGAGCACTTCAGTGCCTGAAGATATGAAGTTGGTTTTTCATGCAATGCCTGGTATGTCCCATAGCATATTATTGTTATTATTATTATTATTACCTTTGACTTATAAGGCGCCTCAAAGGGTCCGCAGCGCCATACATTACATGTACAGAAAACAAACCAAGACACAACATGATACAAAAATGTGTACAAACACAGGTGACAGGGTAAAGCAAATCAGATTATATCTGGGACGGATAGTGAAAGGGATGAATCAGCGAGAAAAAGGCCAAAGCTTAAGAAGACAGGAAAAACAGGGCTAGGGAAGCAGGCCTAGAGGTACAGAGGGTGATGGAATAGTAGAAGGAGCACACAAGGAAAGAGGGCCCTGCTCATGAAAGCTTACATCCTAAAGGGAAGGAGGAGACACAAGTAGGGTGGTACAAACTGGGGGAGAGAGCCAGGACAAGAGAGTTAGGAGGACTGATAGACTTGAATAAAGAAATGAGTCTTAAGGGCACGCTTGAAGCCTTTGAGAGTAGATGCTAACCTGATGGAACGTGGAAGATCGTTCCACAGCTGGGGAGCAGCCCGGACAAAGTCCTGAAGACGAGCGTGAGAGGAGGTGATCAGTGAAGTAGTGAGTCAGCGGTCACAGGCAGAGCGGAGGGGGCGGGTAGGAGTGTAGGAAGAGATGAGATTAGAGATGTAGGGAGGAGCATAAGCTAACTACATAGCCCGAGTGACAGGGTTAGGGTGAGTAGACTTTAGGGAGGAGCTTAAGAGTCTCCCTAACCTATTTCTTGCTCAAGTGAGGTGCTCCCTACAGGGCTTCACTTGCTGAGCAGGAAACCTCTGTCTTACACTAATGAGCCCCAAACAAGGTGGATCAGCTCTGTCCCGGCACTTGACTGTGCAATGATCAACATACCCATTGAAAAAGGTAAACGGTGTTCACAGAAGGGGCTTTCAGATGTAGAATTCCTTGAACAGTTTGCTGCATAGAAAGAAGATCAATGGGATTAACAGATCTCTCCTTCCTGAGACTCTTGTGAGACCATTCATGCCTATCATTTCTTATTAATTCAACGCATGATATCGCATGAGCTGACAATAGAAAGTCCTTCATGGTGGAGCCCCTGGAAGAACAGAGAGCATCTTAAATTGAAACAAATTCTATAGTATATCCTTCTGCACACTGTATATGTTAGTAGGGTCTTTGTTACATGCTGAATCATACATATAAAGTCTCTATGAATTCAGCTCAGAGAGCATCATTCCTTTCCAGGTTTGTATTTATTCTTTGTGAGCGGTTAGATTACTGCTTGCTGGAACTAGACTAATACCACCTGTAAGGGCAGCACGGTGGCACAGTGCTGACAAAATTGGACCCGGATCAGTGTGGGAATTTAGATTGTAAGCTCCAATTGGGCAGGGACTGATGTGAATGATTACATGTTATATCTGTACAGCGCTGTGTAATATGATATATAAATAAATGATAATAATAGATTTGGGGTGAAATGTGTAGTCAGGACCACTTCTTGATGATAGTGGTCCTTCACTCCCTTGCCACAGCCTGTCGCTTCCAACTTCGCAACATCGCCCGCATCCGTCCCTTTCTCTCTCAGGATGCTGCCAAGACTGTCATCCATGCACTCATCATCTCCCGCCTGGATTACTGCAACCTCCTCCTCACTGGCCTCCCCCACTCCCGTCTCTCCCCCCTCTGCTCTATACTAAATGCGGCCACAAGACTCACCTTCCTCTCACGCCGCTCCTCCTCTGCCTCCCCTCTCTGCCTCGCCTTACACTGGCTTCCCTTCCCCTACAGAATCCTTTTCAAACTCCTCACCACCACTTACAAGGCTCTCTCCTACTCTACAGCCCCCTAGATCTCTAACCTCCTCTCCATTCACACTCCTGCCTGCTCCATGCGCTCGGCCAATGATCGACGCCTTTCCTCCACTCTTATCACCTCTTCCCACTCCAGAATCCAAGATTTTTACTGTGCTGCCCCCCTTCACTGGAATGACCTCTCTCGTTCCATCCGCCTCTCTCCTACTCTGTGCTCATTCAAATGTGCACTGAAAACCCACCTCTTCCTTAAAGCCTACCAACCTTCCGCATAACCCCTTCATCTCCTCCACTCGCTCTCACCCTTGCCTCATCTAGCTCACCTTGTGCCTGTTCTGTTTTCCCTCCCTTAGGATGTAAGCTCACTTGAGCAGGGCCCTCTTTCCTCCTGTCTCCTCACCTGTTCTTCTGCTCCGTGTTTATTGCTTTAACCTGCCTGGAGTTCCTGAAGTACTGGTATCTCTGTTTATTGTTTTGTACTGTTTCACCCTGTATAGTTTACTGTCTGTATGGTGTACAGCGCTGCGGAAATCTTGTGGCGCCTAACAAATAAAGGATAATAATAATAATAATAATAATAATAGAGGGATCTGGTTGAACATCACATTGCTGCCCACTATACATCATGGCAAGATTAGACGTAACATATTGTAGATTTATAGTTCTATCCATCGCTTAACATTAAAGTTTAGGCAAATGTTAGATCTAGGTGTAAAGTTTGTAATAAGTTCAGATTTGGGCTAACGTTACTACTAAGGCTCAGGGATAAGACTCTTGGGAAAAACTTATAAGCACTTAGAACAGGGAATACACCAAGGACAGCAGACTCCTCTCTTTGAACGAGTAGGTCACTTGTCTTCAGAGGGCTGAGATAGTTGCCTTTTTGGGGGAGGATTCTGGATAGACTCCATTATTAGGAAGATTAAGACTTGGTTGCCAACTTGGTTGCCTATGCTCCCAGAATGTCTGGGAAACTCCTGAATTTCTGGGAGTCCTCCAGTACTCTTGGGAGAGCAGGGCAACCTCGCGGTTCCTGGCGGCTTCACTAATTAAGTTGCGGGGAACGGGGCTTAGGATGCGATTCGCATGTCATTGTGGCCCCCTGCTGTAATAGGTCAAAAATGTGCTGTTAATTTAGGGGGCGGGGCCATATGACACATTTCGCTAAACCCCCACACATTCCCCCCCTCCATCTCTGGCATCACTACTTGCAGAAGTTGGCAAGTATGGATAATTGAGATATTATTTTAGAAGTGGATCTATGTTGGGACTTGTCAATCATACTCGGAATTTCTGCCATTAACTGTAGCTCAGAGAGCAATACGGAGTGTGGGTTGGTTGGAATAAGGGTCTACAGAAGATAATTCTCCCCCGGCAAATTTATGTGTCACTGATAAACTGTACATATTGCTTTAATATCTTTACAAGTACATCAAGTAAAATGTGTATTTATAAATAAATGCATTTTTTTTTGCTTTGCAACTCTTTTAATTACAAAACAAACAGTTTAATTACAAATTTGATAAAAACCATAATGACCATATCGTAGCTGTCATTTTTCTGGCGCATCTTAGAAAATTAAAGCAGAAGTGATTGGTTGCTAAGGGTTACAGAACATTATGTATAGTGCACCATGTTATTAAAGGGGTTGTATCGTAATGCACCTGTTACTATATAAGCTTTATGTCTTTCTTGGTCAGCCTGCAATAGCTTCCAACCTCCTGAGTAATATGTGCATTTATTCACAATATGGGCCTGAGTCATTAAGGAGAGCAAAACAAAAAAAAATGAGTAACTTTGCACCTGGGCAAAACCATGTTGCATTGGAGGGGCAGGTACATTTAAAATGTGGGGACAGATTTATAGTTGGGGTTGGGCATGTCCTAGATCAACTTTAAATTTCAGTGTAAAAATAAAGCTATCAATTATTTGGGTGCTATATGAAAAAAACAGTAAGTATTTAACTTATGTGCAAAATAATAAACTAATTTGCACCCCTTGCATTGTAACATGGTTTTGTCAAGGAGCAAAGTTACTCATGTTTTTGCCTTGTTCTCAGGCCAAATGATCCGGGCCAAATTCTGCTTTTTGATCTAGTTAGATTTCAAACACAGGAAAACTTAGAATTTTAGTCCAGCAATAACGTCTTCATAGTTAAAATAAGAAGTTACTCTTTGTATTGTTCTTATACATCTAAATTAAAACAGCCGCAGAAGAAATCATTACTAATCAATAGGCAATGATGCAGCCCGACAATACTAATTTAATTTGCCAGTTTTAACTTTAAAGATGAAGACGTGAAAGTTGGGAGCATCTAAGCAATAATTAAATAAATGTAACAAAAACAGAATTATGCGTCTTTGATTCAGACTATTGAGATGCCAGGTTTATTAATTATTTAAAACCGACCTTCTTTAATTTAATGAGAAAACGTTATACATTTGAATTGCAGTCCGTAATCCTCGCACTTAATTGTGACTACAATCAAATGATAAACTAAAAAGCATTAGTTCTCGCTATTATTTTAAAGCTTGTGATGCGCAAAGTTTCTTAACCTTTTCTGGCTGGGACATATATTACATCTGTGTGTCAGCATCAAGAAGTGTGAGATTTTGAATTGATAATGCATTTACTTGGAACTTTACTACTGCCTAGAAGTGAAGCATAATTTGTGTTACAGTATAATTCTAAGGAAATTAGTTGTTTTTTTTTCAAAATATTAGAGATTATAGGATCTCTAGTTTTGGGTGGATTGTCAGTTGAGCGAACCTTTCAGATCGTTCCATAGAATATTCATCTCATTGTAAATTGTGAAGCAAAGCAGATCTCAGATATTGTTGAGCCTGATTTATCTGCGGACTAAGTCTGGTTACGTGCCATATCTTGTGTGAAATTGTACAACCCTTTCTAAAATACATTGTACATAGCAGCATACTCACATTGCCCCCTTAAGAGCAGCGTTAACAGCGTTGCCTATGTCACTGACGTCATCAAATCACGCCGGCGTCTTCCTTCATCGGGATTGGTTGAAGTTGGTTCAAAGAAGAGTCGTCATGGATCCTCGTCGGGAAGCAGCCGTCCGGACTGAAGACATCGGGGTAAGTATTGTCGGTGTAGTCAGCACCGTTATGCTGTACCCCACCCAAGTTTAGATGGGCCAACATGTTGCCTATCTGAAAAAGAACGGTTTAACAGGAACAATGAGAGTTCCCAATTTTCAAGTCTGAAATTTTGCCCTTCAGTGACAAACCAGTTACTTTTATAAATAGTAAGAAAGTAGGTTGTATTACAATTCAAACGCCATATTGCAATTGGTTGAGATAGCATACTGTGTAGGCGTTCCACAGTCCATTGAGGTCCCAAGACTGTGATGGGGGTTTTAAGAAACAAGGAATGTCTTTGTCCAACAATACTGATTAGGAAGATCTGTTCTTAGAATTAACTCTTCCACTGCTGCTAACATCTCTCTTCAGCACACAAGCAAATATAATTGCAGTAAACATACCACATCAAATAAAACGGTAAAAATAAAATAAGATAAAACAAATGTATATATATATATTTCATGCTGATATATTGGCTTCATCCAAAAATACCATTGACATAACGTAATTAAGTGGCGAACAGAGGTTTATGGAGACTTTTTAGAGATATATTTTTTTTTGTCCTATGATATATACTGTACAATCTGGGGGAAAAACAAACGGAACATACAGTAGATTATTTAGAAGTGGAAGCATATATCCCTTTGATGCACCTAGGAGAAGACACAGACAAGAAAGAGTGTCATTGTGTCCGTATATAAAATCAGACACATCTTGCGATGTGAACAACTCAAATAGAGGATTATAGCCATATTGTGACATTACCCTAATTTTACACAGCCTAGTAATGTAATAAAAAGATGCTTAAATACGTTGTTAATTTGTGTCCATGCGGCCAGATACATAGAGAGAATAATGTCTTATTGATAGTACTAATTATTCTGGAAGGGTGCCCCTTCCCCATACATGCGCCCCCTATCCCTCATCACAGTACATTTCCCCTATCCCTTATCACAGTACATGCCCCCACCCACTCCCTCATCACAGTAAATGTTCCCCTCCCCAAAAGTAAATGTCCCCCCAATCACAGTAAATGTCTCTCTTTCTCTTCCCAGCAATCACAGCAAATGTTCCCCTCTCTCCCAAAGTAAATGTTCCCTTTCCCCAAAGTAAATGTTCCCCTCTCCCCTCCCCCCAAAGTAAATGTTCCCCTCTCCCCTCCCCCCAAAGTAAATGTTTCCCTCCCCCCACCAGTCACAGTAAATGTACCCCTCTCCCCTCCCCCCAAAGTAAATGTCCCCCTCTCCCTGTCCCCCAAAGTGAATGTCCCCCTCTTCTCTCCCCGCAATCACAAAAAATGTTCCCCTCTCTCCCCTCCCAAAGTATATGTTCCCCTTCCCCAAAGTGAATGTTCACCTTTCCCCCCCACAATCTCAGTAAATTTGCCCCCTCACCCCCCCAATCACAGTTAATGTCCCCCTCTCCCCTCCCTGCAATCACAGTAAATGTTCCCTCTTCTATCTATTCATCTTGAAATGAATTTTAAAATGTATAAGAATAATTTTTCTTCAAAGTAAAAAGAAAACATGAAATACAAATATAGTAAGGTTTTAATCTTGATATATTCCCATGGTAAAGGCTGAAGGCAAGGGGTCATACTTGGGTAGATGCTTGAGAATAAGCAAGTAGGAGAGACAAGAATGGCGACAGGCACGACAGCCCCCTCCCCCTTCACGTCTTCACCCTCGGTAGCGCTTGTTAGTGACTCCAGTTTGCTCTACACTTCTAATTTCATGAAATGAGTCACAAAGATTGCCGTGACCCATTTAAAAAGCCAAATGGAGCTGAATTTCAAAAACATGCGGACATAAACATTGGTGGGGAAGAAAGTCAGATTTTAAATTAAGGACAAGCTTGGCGCGGAAGGTGAAGTGGCGATACAAGTGTATTAGCCAAGGGTGGCCTGAACCCTGAATCAGGCCCTGATTGGGCAGCTTGGGTGAAGCTTGGAAATTGGAGTAAAGCAGATTATAGCAGGGCAGGGTGGCAAAAAGAGATAAGGAAAGAGATGCAGACATTTGGGGACCTATATAAGTGAGTGGCCTAATATAAAATGTTATGCCCTGAAACAAACAGGCAGCCAGTGCGGAGTGCAGTGATTGGCAGCACTAATATAATGATTGCTATGAAAAGTCAGCCTTGAAGCCGTGTTCGAGATGGATTGAAGCGGAGCCAGGGTGGTTAATGAAAAGCCAATTAATAGGGTGATATAATAGTCAAGGCAGGAAATGATAAGAACATTAATTAACATTTTACTGCTGTCATTAGCAAAGTATGGCTGGATAGGGATAAATAAAACATTTGTTAGTTAGAGGCACATGGTTTTGCATGAGATTGAATGTGAGGAGTGAAGGACAGGTCAGATTTAAATATTACCCAAAGACAGTGGACTTTTACCCAAGGACAGTGGACTTGTTTGTTTGGGAGTGATGGTTTAGCTGAGGGCAACTCGCTGGTGGTATTTGAAGGAGTAGAATAGATAATGGGAGAAGGGATTGGGGTAGGTGTCCCCACAAAGATGAAACTGAAAACCAACCCTGCAATTTCCAAGTGGAGAGCTATGAAAAGAAATCAGAAGGGTTTCCAGTGCTAAATCCTGGGGTACGCTAACTGAACTTGGAGAAGAGGCACTGAAAGAACAAGCAGAGCAATGTGATGAAATCCAGGGCAGAATAAAATAGCTATTGCTATGTGTGAGCAGGTGATGTCTACCATATTGAAGGCAGTAGATAGATGCATAAGAATAAATAGTGAGCTATAACTCTTGGACGAAGCAGCCAGAAGATCATTAGAAACTTTAACATGAGCTCATTCAGTGGAATATAGTGCACAGAATCTTAGATTGAAGAGGTTTAGCAGAGAGGAATGGACTAATTGTGTGAAAACCAGGTGAACAGTTAGAAGTAAAAGAAAAGTTTGAGACTGGGCAGTAACTAGAGGGAGAGGATGGATCCAGAGATGGCTTCTTCAGGATGGAGTATTAAAAGCATGACTGATGTGACTAGAGTTCTGCGGCTAGTTCTGATAGGTTGATTGGCTCACAGGCTGTTCTATCCCCGCCCACTTCACAACTCTAGAACATATAGAAATGAAGACTGATAGAATAAGACTAAGATGGAAAATGTTAAGATGAGAGCGATGACGGATTTTAGATGGCTGGGGAATGAGGTGGAGGGAATGGGATCAAAATGGTAGTTTGTATGAGAAAAGAAAGACATAGACTTCATCCTGGGTCAAAGGATCAAATATGGAGTAGGTGTATTAAGGGAGTTTGTGTGGAATAGGGCAGTGTTCTCTGGAGATTGTGATCCAAAATCCTGACAAGTGGTGTTGATTCTTTCCCTTAAAGTAACAGGTACGCTCATGAGCAGTGAGGAAGTGTTGGCTTTCTGTACTGTGGAATAAGGAGGAAGGTGAGGGTACTGAAGAGGCAATTACTGTGGATTTCTGAACATGGAGAAATGAGAGAATTAATATAGATCTATTTAGCTTGGATAAGGACGAAAGGGTAGGTTCAGGGGAATACATTTATAATGAAGGAGAGCTGCAAAAAAGCAAGATCTTCTCCAGTGGAGTTCATGAATTTTGCAATAAATGATTCAGGAAGTTACATAAAACCCATTAGGCAGGAAACTCAGTGGATATTCTGTAATAAATAGAGGGACTTGTCTTCCTACGGATTTAGCTGTTTTAAATATATGCAGCTCAGTTTTCTTAGTTTTACTCTATCAGTCTTCATTTCTTGTTTGCCTATATGTTCCAGAGTTGTGAAGTGGGCGGGGATAGAACAGCCTGTGAGCCAATCAACCTATCAGAACTGGCCGCAGAACTATAGTCACAGCAGCTGGATACTTTAGGAGGAGAGAGTTTTGTTCTTGACCTGTTTTGTTTATTACTGCTGTCTGAAATGGATTTAAATTGACCTTCTTTATGCATTCATTATATTCCTCTTCTCTTTGACAATCCATACTTTGTATTTCTCAGTAGTAATACATATCAGGGCCCAGTGACAGCACAGTGCTATCAGAGAAAGTCGTCTCACAAGGAGGAATAATTGCACAGCGTCACGCCGCTTCCATGTACTGCACAATACAAGATCTGTATATTTACAGTATAGCTAGATACAAATATAATAAACTACACTCTGATGTCTCCGATAACACTGTATCAGGAATAATTACGTAATGTAACTGCTACAACATGTCAATAGAGATCATACAACCCATAGTGATCTACGCACATCTGCCGACCACAACCCTTTCCGCATCACCAATGCCCCCCTTCCTTGAACATTGACCATTCCTATACTGCCCATTGTATTGTCCTATGAAAAAAAGGAATGCGAGAGATCGGTAAATACATTTCTCTGTCTGAAATAGTCCATGAAATTTACATATCTAATGTTTTTTCACACCAAGGAGGGAATTCAATTGCTGGCGATGTGGGGTGCGGACATCGCTCGGCGCACATTGACGGCAATTACAGTAGAAATCTCCGTTCATTTTCCAGGTCTGCAAGGAAAAATTAGCAGAAATTTCTGTTAAATCTCCGAAGTGTTTAGCGGACATTTCGGAGACACTTCCCGGGTAATTGAATTCCCCCCAAGATTAGCCTTATAAATGAATTTATTTTAATAAAACATCTGCCGTACTTGAAGCCGTTGTACATCAAAGGGTAGGGGTTGTTCCTGCAAATAGTTTCTTACAGTTCTCCCGTTCCCACAATTACGTAGCATGGAAGTTCTTGTGATAAGGGTTTGCAAGCACTTATCTAAATGTTACTATATTGCTCTCTATGTATACTCTCAGCATGGTCTATTGGCACACTAGCAAGGATGATATTACAAAGACAGGGACATATACTGGATGTAATGCTTTTTTCAACTTTCGAGTATACTTGTGTCTAAGGAGGACAGGGAGCGAGAGGCGACTCTCTCGTTTTATGTCAGACGTTTTTCATTAATCAACCATTAAAATAGCCGAAGGAGAGAGTTTAACTCTGGTGGCCAAATTTTGCATTAACTGAGAAAAGGGATAATCGGTAACAAGATGCAATGGATACATTTTTTAGAGACTATTTTCTGTTCTGTGACAGCTCCAGCTACGGCACATTTATGGGGCGTGATTTAGAGTGACAAAAGATTCGGGGAAGGATTTATTAAAAAGTCTAAGAAGGAAATGTGGAGCTGTTGCCCATAGCAACCAATCAGATTCTAGCTATCATTTATCTAGTACATTCTACAAAATGATAGCTAGAATCTGATTGGTTGCTATAGACAACACCTCTACATGTCCTTTTTGGAAGGTTTGATAAATCAACTCCTCGGTGCCAATAGGCTTTAATGACAGGAACCCAGCTCTGGCTAAGACAAACCCATGGTGGCATCATAAGGGAAGCGGTATATAAATGACAGATGGAGGTTTTAGTCCGTGTGCAAAACACGACGGCCCGAATTGTCCTAACTCCCAATTATAACTTTCATAAACTTTACAAGAAACCGAGAACTGCTATATTGCACTAATCTTTACTAATGTATTTGAGAAAACTTTGCAATTTGCCATTGTTTCCGTCCTTTGTGTCTGTATAAAAAGGCGAATTAACTTCAATGGTATCTTATGTTTTAAACATACACCTTGAGGCAGTTTCTGAATATGTTACGTTTCTTCATCTTTATCTCGTGGAGTGAATATGATTTCCAGCGATTACGGTTTTGAAGGACTGCGCCGCCATTCAAGAACCCAAGAACACCATCTGACCCGCTTTTTCGTTGGGGGATTTGACAGGATCTGGCTAATGATTTTGAACAAAGTCCTTAAAGGAAGGACAACGTCAACGGAATGTGGAGCAAGGAATTACAATGATACGGGAATGCAAATGACTACAGTTTAACAACAAGGGATTTAGCGGATTAAATGGATTTATTAGGACATATTAGACATAGTAACTAATGTCAGAAAGATCACACATGTAGAGATGTCATTAATGTAACTTGATTCTGTACATCTCTGGGGTCATTTTACAACACTTTGTGCAGTTTTAAAATCCTGAGTTTCATACGGTACCATATTAAATTGTGGTAAAAAGAATGTGTTAAAGCAGGGTTTCTACCTTCAGCCAACTTTAATTTATTGGTTTGTATATACCCTCCTGCAAATTTTACTAGATATATTGTTTTTATTTTCTTGATTTGTGTTCAACAAGGTTAGACAGGGTTATTTTTGAATTTGTTCACTGATTGGAAGAAACTGAAATGATTGCTATACAAAAGACTCCAGCATTCAGCACTCTTTTACTGGGGTAAAAATGTGCCCTATCAGTCAGCAATTAATCTTTTTATGCCCCACTAGGTAGACAGTGAACCACCGCCATGCTGCTGTTTTCTGAGAACTGGCCTTTCTTGAATATTTACATATGACACAGAGTTAGGCAAGATTTATTAAACTTTCTAAAATGGAAAAGTGGAGATGTTGCCCATAGCAACCAATCAGATTCTAGCTATCATTTATTAGCTTGTACTAGATAAATGATAGCTAGTATCTGGTTGCTATGGGCAACATCTCCACTTTTCTTTTTTAGAAGGTTTGATAAATCTACCCCTTAGGATTAAAAACTGTTCTGTTAAATAGTTGTCTCGTTCCACATTTGGCCACAAAAATTTGCATGTTTCATAGGTGGATTTGGCTTTAGGTGATCCCTTTTCTACACCAACCCCATCACACAGCAGATTTTTAGGTACAATGCAGCATCACCAGAGCTAAAGCATTGTATCACTGGAACGTTTCATCTTGGTGAAACAGCCTGTTCTGCCTGTACCTAATCAAACTTTATATAGATGCCCCACCATTGCTACACTCTTACCAGTCTCGCATCCAAGACTTCTGCCGTGCTGCCTAAATCTTTGGAACTCCCTACTCTGCCTCACTCGACTCTCCCCCAACCTCCCCAGTCCTTCAAATGCTCACTCAAACCTCCCACAACCTGCTTCGCTTAAGCCCAACAACACATAGGGGTATATTTACTAAACTGCGAGTTTGAAAAAGTGGAGATTCTAGCTGTCATTTTGTAGAATACACTAAATAAATGATAGCTAGAATCTGATTGGTTGCTATAGGCAACATCTCCACTTTTTCAAACCCGCAGTTTATTAAATCTAGTTCTTGGAGTGAGATCTGAAAACTCGGCAGCTGTAGTGCTCTACCAAAAACAAATGGTGGGACTGCATGTGCCAATGACATCTCTTCAGATGTAGTAATCGCTTTTCAATGTGAAACTCCTGTCTGGATGGGCCATTTTAAAAATTTGTGTTACTTATTTACTTTTTAAGCTTTTTTGGTCTCTCTCCTTCCCCTTTATACAAAGAAACCAAAATGCCAGTCAGATGATCACTCTGCAAACTCTATTTGCCAAATATCATGTTAAGTTTGTACTTTAACGCACATTGCTTCTCCTGGTGCACTACCCCCTTTGTTGTTGGACTGCATAACAATTACATGCGCCCAGGGGTGGAACAGTGTTGAACCTATAGCATAATTTGACTAGGGGACCCCTGATGCTGTTTTCAGGAGGCCTCTTATGAGCATGTGCCTTTTGGAAGAGATCTCAGCTCTACACTTTTGAGAGCAGAGCTGGGTCCTGGAGAGGAGTGGGCGGACACGGAGGGGCAAAAGGGGGCATTTCCAGGCCCCCCTCACCTTGGGGCCCTATAGCCGCCACCCCCCCGCCATTGATATGCCCCTCCGTGCTATGCTACAGCTGTATTTACGCCCTTGATCATTCTTTTCTTTACAACTGAAGTAATCACATTTTTCTAGTGGATTGTTGGAGTGTTGTTATTAACCGATCATGTTGTTTTCAGCAAATAATATCCAAACAATAAATCATGCAGGCATCTGTCCCACGCAATTAATTTTTAATGTGTTACAGGGGGAGGCGAGCCTATATGTTTACAATATCATTTATAATTTTTTTTACTGGAATGATTGGAAACATCAGGGGAGTAACACATGAACACTGAATTGCTGCACACAAGGAACCGGAGGAAAGAACTGAAGGACACAGAGAGTGAGCAAATGTAACCTAATGACTGCAGGGATTGGTCTAGTGAATTCCTGCTTCCACTGACGATGTAGATATGGAGAACGAACGTGATACATCAGCAGTTATGTATGACTGGCAAGTGACTTATCCATGTAGTATTTCCAATTAAAGAGTGAGTGAAATAATGAAAAAAAAACACACTCTGAGGATAAGAGAAAATACATTTCAGCAAGTTTTTGCATCTATGGATGGAGCAGAGCTTATTGCTGAGAATGGCACAGCAAGGCATGCAGAAAATGTGCCCGGTAATTTGAATACTGCAAGATAAACACGATTATGGGGGTGTCACATGGGCACATTGTCATCTAGAAAACAGTTAGGGCTAGATTTACTAAACTGCGGGTTTGAAAAAGTGGAGGTGTTGCCTATAGCAACCAATCAGATTCTAGCTGTCATTTATTTAGTACATTCTGCAAAATGACAACTAGAATCTGATTGGTTGCTATAGGCAACATCTCCACTTCCTCAAACCCACAGTTTAGTAAATATACCCCTTAGTGTTCTTAGAGCTCAGTTGCGTCCGAGTGTCAGGGTTAAATTGTACTGTTCACTGCAGTAAATGTGCTACATGTGTACGCCTGGCATACAAATACACCTAAGAGGCCTGATTCATTAAGGAAAGTAAAGCAAAGAAAAAAAAAGTAGTAAATTAGCACCTTGGTAAAACCATGTTGCATAGGAGGGGGGGGGGGTAAATTTAAAATGTGGGGACAGATTTACAGTTGGGATAGGACTTGTCCTAGGTGAACTTTTAAATTTCAGTGTAAAAATAAAGCTATCAAGAATTTGTGTGTTACATGAAGAAACAGCCAGTAACTTATGTGCAAAATAATAAACTAATTTTCACCCCTTGCATTGTAACATGGTTTTGTCCAGGAGAAAACGTGCTCATTTTTTTTGCCTTATTTTCCTTAATAAATTAGGCCCATTACATTCAATATTGTATTTGCTAGAAAGTCTTAAGAGGCCGTATAGCAAGTATTGCACTGTTTATGTTGTGTCAAAGGTAGACCTATGAATTTGTGTAAATTAAATTATGGAAATGACTATCCAAAAATACCTAAATCCCAAGCAGTCTACATAGTAGATAGAGTACCTCTAGATCTACTCTCCTGTAAGCAAGAATCACAGTCCAAAACTGTTTTGAACAAGCAAATAACGTGCTTACAGTATTATCAAAACTCTTCAGAACCAATGAAGACTATAATGGAAAATATAACTGTATGGTGATTGGATGTATATAAGAATGGAGCTTAACATATTGATAGAGACTAAGGGGTATATTTACTATTGTGCACATTTTGGTGCTCGCCACACATCACCAGCAGTTTTGACCTTCAAACCGCAGGAATTACTGAAGAGTTAAACTCTTGATGATGTGTGTTGCTTTTAAAACCCCTAAGTTGCATGCGTCCTAGGCCAAATCGTCTATAATCATCATTACATATTGCCCACATCTCAGCATAGGACCACAAGTTCTACAAGCACCAGCATGAAAGAACAGTCACAGGCTGTCAGTGCAAGCTGAGACTTGTAGTGCCACAAGTGCATGCATTACATTATTACCCCGGTACCCACTGACCTGGAGCACCAGGAGTTGCCCAGTGCTAGTCAACACTGTCCCAATCCTCACTAGATGCCACTGCTTCTTCAATTGCACAGCTTGTGTACATGTCTTGTATATCAATCTGTGTTTTCAAACCGCTTAGTTTCAAAACATGGTATTTTATATATGGTTTGGCCTTTAGAAAATCTGACAGTTTCCAAACCACACATAAAATCCCCAAAAAATAAGTAGTTTTGCAAAAGCGCACTTTAGTAAATTAACCTATAAGAGAAAATTACTCCCTATATCATCATCATCAACAACATTTATTTTTGTAGCGCCAGCAGATTCCGTAGCGCTTTACAATGGGGAACAAACAGTAATAAAACAATACTGGGTAATACATACATACATACGTAGAGGTAAGAGGGCCCTGCTCGCAAGCTTACAATATATGGGACAATGGTTTGATACACAAGGGTAAGTGCTCCATCATATTGAATATTTGTTCAGCTGAAATGCAAAGGTTGCAATGTATTAATGGGCTGTATGCTCAGTCACAGCGTTGGGTTAGCTGTGTAGAGGGTGGTAATAGGGTAATCTAGGGAAACTACGATGGTGGTACAGGAATATTATAAGCTTGTCTGAAGAGGTGGGTTTTCAGAGAACGCTTGAAGGTTTGAAGACTAGAGGAAAGTCTTATTGTGCGAGGGAGGGAATTCCACAAAGTGGGTGCAGCCTGAAAAAGTCCTGTAAGCGAGAATGGAAGGAAGTGATGAGAGTGGAAGAGAAACGCAGATCTTGTGCAGCAGAACCGAGGTGTCGAGTTGGGAGATATTTTGAGACAACTGAGGAGATGTATGTTGGTGCAATTTTGTTTTTGCAGTGTCTTGTGTGTGATATGTATGTGTTCTGGAAATGTTCTTTAGATGTATGTAGCATGATGTAAATAATAAGTCGATGTGGGGAACAAAGGGTAGTTGCGAGTCAAGGATTACACCTAGGCAGCGAGCTTGCTGAGTGGGATTCATGATCATGTTGTCAATAATCCGGTTTCAGGATATATATAATTTAATTGTGGTGCTAGCTCCAGAGACTGAACTAATTTTAGGTTTTAATCTTGAAAAGTTTTGTGGAAGTTCCACAAAACAAATATTTTTATACATCCATTACTATATTCCTCTGGAAATAGATTAAGGGCTAGATTTACTAAGCTGCGGGTTTGAAAAAGTGAGAATGTTGCCTATAGCAACCAATCAGATTCTAGCTATCATTTTTCAGAATGTACTAAATAAATGACAGCTAGAATCTGATGGGTTGCTATAGGCAACATCCCCACTTTTTCAAACCCACAGCTTGGTAAATCTAGCCCTAAGACTTAATTTTGAAACGGTTAATTACATTTTTATGTCAAGAAAATACATTTCTTCGACAGCCGCCGATTCCTCCTTCATTAGCAAAAATATTGCTCCAAAGAGGTTGTTACCAACTATTGATTAGTAAACTTCAAAGAAATCAGGGTCAAAAAAATAAGCAAAGTACCAAAACACAATGAATAAAGGGATGTTCAAACTTTGCTAAAGATCTAAGTAATATCCATGTTAATTGTACAAGACTTACACTATGTTCTAAGATGTAGTATGACCTTCGCATCTCTTCCAATAGCAGTAAGTGTGTTAGATCCTATTATATCATAACCTTCTGAGTATTGACTTTTGGATTGTTTTTTAATTAGCATTTTAATTGCTCATCAAAGTAATGGAAGATGCTTTGGAAAATGGGGCATTTGCTAATCCCTTTGGTGAGAGACTGAAAGCAAGGTCAAGCGATGTCTGCTTGATACCTTCTGCTCCGGCATCTTTATAACGCTCCAGCATAGACCCGTTTTCAGTTTGCGTTTACTCTAATAGACTACAAAATGACACCTAGGTAATTATGCTCCGTTGCGCTGGACGTTTCCGAAATGACAATACCGAATCGATGATTGCAAAACATTTTATTTTTCATTTAAAAATTAAATATATCACTGTGCAGAACATGTATCATCAGGAATGTCGTAATAGGAATGATCATGTTGAACATGATCATTTCTGTTATTCAGTTACCGATTTGCAAGACTTATTTCATTGTTCAATCCACTGAACACCCCAAAACAGGCTTTATTTTGACACTCCTCTTCTTCAGCGTTCACAGCTAAGAAAAGCAAATGATTGTTTTATGTACATAAATCCTTTAAACAGATACATGGTGACACAGCTGTTTGCTGGTACAGTTTTGTGCAAGACACATAGGTGGGAGTTAATTGGCGTTACTCTCACTATTACCGTTAGTACGGTAATTTTAACTTGGATTTCTGCCCGCGGCTCTCAGCGCTGCAAGCAAAAAATCAGCGTTAAAATCATCGTACTAACGTGCACTATCACCATACTAACAGTAATAATGCGCGGGCTGCATTGCTCTCACGAGTAATGCGGACAATTGAATTCCCCTCATAGACTTCGAACTGCGAGCTATTATTCTTGACTGTTAGCCGTGTCATGTTCTTAGAGACTTCCTGCGATGTTTATCAAGTGACTTATGATAGCTACAAAAATCATCATCATCATTTATTTATATAGCGCCACTAATTCCGCAGCGCTGTACAGAGAACTCACTCACATCAGTCCCTGCCCCATTGGAGCTTACAGTCTAAATTCCCTAACACAGACACACACAGACTAGAATCAATTTGTTAGCAGCCAATTGACCTACCAGTATGTTTTTGGAGTGTGGGAAGAAACCGGAGCACCCGGAGGAAGCCCACGCAAACACGGGGAGAACATACAAACTCCTCATACATAAGGCCATGGTCAGGAATTGAACTCATGACCCCAATGCTGTAAGGCAAAAGTGCTAACCACTGAGCCACTGTGCTGCCCCAAAAGGATTACGACCACATCCGTATCCTTCTCCCCCCCCACCATGCATTTGGTGACAAAAAATGAACAGATCTTGATGTTTGGGGGGCAAGTTGGTCAAATGTATCACAACTGCCCATTGGTAGCTGTCAGCTTTGAGCAGATAGTTAGGGACACTTCTGGTTTGCTCTGCTGTATTCATAGAACAGAAACGAGGCATGTACCTTGTCGTGCCCTGGGCAGATCATCTATACGCCAGTTTAAAACCAAGGCGCCCTTCTTAACATTGTCATCTTTTAGCATTGAAAATCGCAACATTGCGTTCAGCAAGATCTCTTAGACACAGCACAATTTTTAAATCGAGGCCAAGTAAATGAAATAAAATGTCAAAATTAAGTAGAGCCATCTCACAGCAGCAGGGAAAACACTTTTCAAGGCTCGGCAAGTTGCCCCTAGCAACAAATAGCTAGATTAGTGTTTCTAAGTGACTGTGTACCGTGTAACTAAGTAACAACACCGACATTGCTAACCATGAGGTTCCCCCAAGGACTCTAGGTACTAATATGTAATCACTTGGAAAAGCAACGCACACAAAAATAAAACCATAAAAGTATATTCAGTAAAATAGTCCAAATGAAATAAAAGAGGTGAAAAATGTTAGTGTATTGATTATAATATGCCTGGATCTGATATTTTTGTACTTATCCCTTGCGACTGAGCATAATTGTTTTGGCTGGTTAAATAGTAGAGGTTTATATACTGAAAATAAATATAATTCTATGATAATGTGTATACTTAGACCTGACTGCCTATTTAAGGCTTCTTCCTGGCATTAACAACCATGCTTTTATTGGCATTTTCTTAAAGCTAGTAAAAGCATGTAAACGGGTATAGGAAAGGGACCTACTTACAGCTATATACCCACTTGCACATGTGGTGGGGAGCGGTTGTGCACAGGCAAACCGAAGGGGGGTTTCCTAGTGCCTGGAAACCCCCCTCCAAGCCTGGGGCACTGTATAAGTGAGGTGGCTGGAACCTGCCCCCACTTCACACGGCTCTGCTTGAAAAGGGAGATCTGCGTGCACCTAACAGTAGTCCACGCAGCATTGCCCAGGTATATTATGGGGATAGGAAGTTTTGGAGAGCAGCCAAGCACTGTCTAAATTTATAGCTACGCCCCCATGCATGCTGGTCACGCCCACTGGCGGCGTGGTGTGGAAACCCCCCTCTACAAATCCTGCGTTTGCCCCAGTTGTGGATGTATTTTTGGATACTGTCTGCACGATTTATTCGGGTTTACTATAATTTAAGCATTATGGTCAATGCCCTCCATTGTAAGTACAGCGATTGCATTTGACATGAGCTATCAATAGCATTATCCAAGTGTCAGTGGGTAACCAGCTGTAAGTGTCTAGTGACAGCTCTGTTTCATATATTGCTACTAATAGGGCAGTTTATTGATTGATTCAAGACAGTGACTTAGCATGCGGGATGGACTTTCACACAATATATGGTAGCGAGTAGTAAAGAACTTCTAAATGGCTTTTATATGTAAACAGAGTTTTTCTGACATTCAAGGAAGGATCGTCTTCAAAATGTTGACCAAGCTAAGTAAATATGTACGCAGAAAACGTCTGATGTGCCGTGTTTTATTTGGTGTCATTTGCAGAAACGTAAATTAAATTGAGTATTGAAGAGTACCTAATTTATCTGGGGGGTTGTCAGGACCACTAAGCTCTATTTTTACTTTTATTTTAATTAGTTAAATGAAGCATAAGTAGGTCTCCAGTGGACGGACCGAGATCCTCATGTCAAAATCTTTGCGGGGAAACAATGTCACACAAATATCTCAACATTATGGGCCTGATTCATTAAGGAACGTAAATGCCGATATGTGCTGTATATTGCGTAAAATCCTTCTGCGTAAGACCAGAACTGGTCACTTTCCACAGCCTACGATTTCATGAGTGGAATGGAGAGGGGACTTGGCGTATGCAGATAGTCAATGTACAGTAACGACATGTCATACCTGATTCATTAAGTAAAGTTAAGCAAAAGTAAGTAAGTAAGGCAAAACCATGTTGCATTGGAGGGGGAGATAAATATAAAATGTGGGGACAGAGTTATAGTTGGGGTAGGACATGCCCTAGATCAACTTTACATTTCAGTGTACAAAAAAAGCTATCAAGTATTTGTGTGCTACATGAAAAAACAGACAGTATTTAACGTATGTGCAAAATAATAAACTAATTTGCACCCCTTGCATTACAACATGGTTTTGTCCAGAAAACGTCAGTAAGAAAACTTTCAATTTTTTGCTTAACTTTCCGTAATTAATTTTTTTTTTTCTGTGCAGTCTTTTGGGACTTTATATTCCACATATGCATTGGACGTGTTCTGCAGTGTATTTTCTGCTTGAGGAGAGAGGACCTAGACATCTATTCATCAAGAAACATATCTGTACATCTGCTCTTTGCTGAATATAAATGTGTGCATACCCGAAATATGTACATTTTAAAAAAAAAGACAATTTACTTTCCTTTTGCATACCTTACTGAATCAGACCCTATGAGTTTGGGAATGTGGACAGCGGGCACCTCCTGAGAAGAGGGAGTGGTCATGCCGCAGGTAAATACGTTGGTAAGCTCATACCTGCCAACTCTCCCGGAATGTCCGGGAGACTCCCGCATTTTGCGAGAGTCTCACGGAGTCCCGAGAGAGTGTGGCAATCTCCCGGAACTGCCCACTTCAATAGAAAGTGCCCACTTCCTAGTGAAGTGGGCAGAATTAGGTCCCAAACGCCGCTATTCCCCCTGAATCGCGACATCTGCCCCCGCTGTCAAATGACGCATTCGCATCATTACGTCACGGGGCGGGTCCAAAATGACACGCATTTTGGAGCCATGCCCCCCATCACGCCCACCTCCCCCGGCAGGCTCCCGGAAACCAACTTTCTAAAGTTGGTAAGTATGGGTAAGCTTAGTATATTTAATTCAAATAAAACAATTATTTATCCTAGCAAACTGTTATCCTTCCTGAATATACAACGTTCTTTCCTTCCTGGAGATGAAACCACGTGCAGCATAAAACACAAACCTCTGCAGAGAGAGCCGGGCTTAATTAGCTGAAGCCCAGAGTGTCCGCAGAGGGAGAGGAAACTCGCAGACGTCTTACCCATAACTATATTGATATTTCTCCGGCGTCATCTCAGAGGTGACAGGAAATCATTGCAGTCTAGGACACGGAGGGGTCCCCTGTGGCAACATACTTGTACCGCACCGTCTGCCTCGGGAAGAGAGTGCAAGGTCCTTGTCTGCGTCTGACTGAGAGGCCGGGCTGTCACATGCCGCACGTGGAACAGAACATATGAGGCTTATGGGGAAACACTGAGGTTTAGAGTTATGTTGGGGCAATTTGACAAACTTGCACTTTTTTTTTTTTGCATCCTTATAAAAATTTGTATTCTCTAAACTCTCCTACGCTTTAACGCAAGGTGAAAAATATAAGCAACACCTAAACCTGTCATTAAAGCTTATAAGAGGTTTTTTCAGACTAAACATAACTTGTGTGCTTGTATTTCATATATATACATATGTATATGTTTAAATATGGTTTGCATATAATTATATATGCATTTAAACATATGTGTTTGTGTAAATATATGTAAAGGTTACATATGATACATCATATATGATGTTGGTATACATTTGAGGAAATTCCTATGCCATACTTGCCGACTTTTCAAATAAGTTGTCCGGGAGGGAGTCCGTCGAGGGGGCGTGGCCACGCCAATAGCGTCGTTAGGCCCCACCCCTGTCAATCTTTGTCATTTTCGACCAATCGAAAGCAGGGGGTGGGCCCACAATATATATATATATATAAACAAAAACAGACATAGATCCTCTGCACTCACCATGTACAGACTGGGGTGCAAGAGGGGGTTGCCCACATTGTATAGACAGAAAAACAGGGAAACTCTGCACTCTCCAAACACATAATTAATGCTGTACTAAATACTGTTCTATAATAAAAACAGGGAATGTTAGTTACACATATTGCAATATATGTTACGCTGACCAACTCACGTCAAAATCTTCCTAAGCTGGTCAGTTCTAACATGATCAAATGCTATGCTATTTTTATTATCATTTATGCAGGTAAGCCTTAAGCCCAGATAAAATAGCATAGCATTTGATCATGTTAGAACTGACCAGCTTGGGAAGATTTTGACGTGAGTTGGTCAGCGTAACATATATTGCAATATGTGGAACTAACATTCCCTGTTTTTATTATAGAACAGTATTTAGTACAGCATTAATTATGTGTTTGGAAAGTGCAGATTATCCCTGTTTTTCTATATATATATATATATATATATATATATATATATATATATATATATATATATATAAGTGTGTGTGTGTGTGTGGTGTGTGTGTACATAATATACTTTTTAATTTTCCATGTATAAATAACTGGTAGAAATTACCTTAGTTTATAAGACCGCAAACACCACGATGTAAACTTACATGTCTGGTAATCTAGCAATGATTGAGCACCGCGTTCCGCTCAGCTCAATGGCCCAACTCCATGGTAACAGATTTATGTTCCCAAGTTTCCATGCAGATCTCCGTCCTCTGTAATACGCGCTAATGTGCTACATTACACAGAACAGTATAGGTGCTAGGTTGTAGCAGGTGCGGGTAAGAGAAAAATGTCCGGAAGGCCGGGGTGAATATATTTGTAAAAAATAAATAAATATATATTGAAGGTGCATTCCCCCTTTAATATGTGCTTGGGCCTTTGTCAAGTTAGGATCTCTCCGACAGGTTTAATGAAAAAGCAAAAAAAAAAAATGCCCCCAGGCTAATACCGTAAATGCACTTTGGGTAAAGCAAAGATATAAAACAAAAAATATAGCTTTATCAGAGATTGGTGGCTGTAGATCCCTTGAGTTCAGCCTCATTCAGAAACACTAAAATGCTCTTTGTGAGCCATTTACACTATAACCAACTTCAGCGCCCCCGGGGGGGAAGAGAGATGTATAACAATCTCTAAGTTTTACACCTTAGATGGAATATTGAAGCAAAATCATCGCGCACGTCAATGGATTTGTTGTGTTATAAGACACTTATGAATAATTCAGTGTTATTATTGTGATTTTCAGTATACCGTCGTATTGTCTTGTTGTTGTATTATTCAGTTTGAGGAAACAGATGGAGCGAAAGGATAAATATCTTTAAATTGCCCTTTTATTTAGAATGTCTAGCAGGAAAGAAGTCATTGTATCTATTCACTAATAAATGCAAGATCAGAAAATGATTATCGGCTATTATTATTATTATTATCTTTTATTTCTAAGGTCCGCAGATATGTGCAACAGTAAAGCTGGGTACACACTTTCACCTTTCAATGAAGGAACGATTAGAAAACTAGCTACATTTATTAATACATATATATATATATATATGTTAATCATATTAATGACTACCACTATACCGACATTGGTTACACCTCCAAAATAATTGCGATTTCAATAATGCCTACAGAAAGAAAATAATGACTTTGCCTATGCCTAATCCTAGCTTGTAAATGAGATATGAAAGTCATGGGGTCCTGCCATTGGCGCTTTAAATACGGAGATATCACTGTGACTATGAACAGTGACGTAAATTTAAACTGCCGGCGTTAACAGCAATCGGGATGTAGCGTAAGGATATCGGCTATCTACACTGTCATTTTTATTCTAAGTCATTATTTTCTTTCTGTAGGCATTATTGAAATCGCAATTTTTTTGGAGGTATACACAATATCGCTATTGCCACCATCTTCAAATGGTATCCAACTCATATATATAACAAGGATTTAAAGAACACAATGAAGTTACTTTCAGAATGTTCAATTATCACTGCATTGTAGCGCATTTCGGGCGTCACAGTGGCCGACATGGGGTCATTTGAACAGGTGAAGTGATGCTGGATTTTTTTGTTGTGATGTCACTTAATGGGGTTGTCCGTTTCTGGACAGGTCGCTCTATGTCACACGAGCTGCCAGAAGACACATTGGAGTAAATGTATCAATCTGAGATATTGACAAATCAATTATTTGCCTTTTATAAAAATGCCGGTATGATGACCTCCAGCAGACCTCAGGAAATCTACCGCAGATTGATACATTCACCCATTGTGCTGTCGCTTTCAGTAGAGGGGGAGGAATTCCATCCAGTCTTCTCCCAAAGAGCTAAAACAGTGCGTCTGTTCTTCTCGTTGAGAGAGGGTCTGACGAGTCCTTGTGTTTTGAAAGCTCATGGCTTGAAGGCAGTTCTGAGCCAGCAAATCTCATATTTTCTATAGTTGGGTGTCCATAACTGGGTAATCTGTTGAAATGTCCTATCAAGATGCACCATGATGGTTGGAACTCATAAAGGGAGATTCGATTCAGCGCAATGTGCCGCCGGACATCACCGTCATGTCCGGCTCCGACCGCCGCCACCTCTTACGGTAAGGAATTTTCATTCAAGATGAGCAGAGATTTCAGCTCCAACAACAGCGTAATGTGTCTCCTTGTGCAGTTCCAGGCATATTGCGTTGAATTGAGTCTACCCCATAGACTTGTGTTGAATGCTTATTATTGTATCTAAAGCATACTTGCCAACTCTCCCGAAATGTCCAGGAGACTTCCTGCATTTCTGGGAGACCTCACGGGAGAGCAGGGCAACCTCCCGGTTCTCGTCCCCGCAATAGATAAGTGGAGGGGGCAAATATTGCGTCATTCCCATGCCCCCTGCTGTAATTGCCAAAAAATTGCGACAATCATTTAGGGGGCGGGGCCAAAATGATGCAATTCGTCAAGCCCCACCCCATATGCCCACCTCCCCCGGGATCTGCCTGAAGCCAACGAGAAAAAGTTGGCAAGTATAATCTAAAGCAGATATTGCTATAACAAGGCTCTTTTCCATAAGAGCATTCTGTGGTAGGAGTAGCTATAGTGAGTCCAGTGCTTTTAAGCAGCGCTTTCTCGAGACTATTGAATCATTCATCTATGTCCCTGCCCCATTGGGCCTTACAGTCTAAATTCAAACACACTTACAGTCAAAAACACGCACTCCATTATTTTGTCAGAAACCAATTAACCTACCAGCGCGTTTTTGGACTGTGGGATGGAAATTAAAACTCTTACAAACAAGTGGAGAACATACAAGCGCCACATTGTGGTTGGGATCGAACCATTAGCCCAGCACGGTGTGGCAGCAATGGCATACTTGCCAACTCTCCCGGAATGTCCGGGAGACTCCCGCATTTTGCGAGAGTCTCCCGGACTCCCGGGCGAGTGTGGCAATCTCCCGAATTCTGCCCACTTCACTAGGAAGTGCCCACTTCCTAGTGAAGTGGGCAGAATTAGATCCCAAACGCCGCGATTCCCGATGAATCGCGGCGTTTAGCCCCGCCCCCCGCTGTCAAATGACGCAATTTGCGTCATGACGTCACAGGGGGCGGGGCCGAAATGACGCGATTTTGGCCGCCCCGCCCCCTCACGCCCCCCTCCACTGGCTGGCTCCCGGAAGAGAGCTGAAGAAAGTAGGTAAGTATGAGCAATGGGTAACAGGTGTGAGCCCTTTAAAACTACATCCAAATGGGAATTTTTAATATGAGATTTGGCTTATTACATGGAATCTGGGGTATTACGTACCCTTAGCTAGCTGCTTGCCTGATCCACTAGGGCCAAAATCCTCCAACAGACTTTGTACTTCCCCCCCTGATTTCAGCAGTGAGAGGAGTCAATGCCCCTCCGCAAAAATACCCGAAAACACAGAAAAACGTCACAAACTGCAGCTTGATCTCTTTCCCCTGATTGTTAAATAAAGGTATAAGGATAGCCAGTTATATTCTGTCACTCTCTGGTGACAGAATGTAAATCATTCTCACAGCACAAAGCATAAAAAAGCATTTTTCTTTATTGATACCCATATGACAGAATATTTTTTTTAATGCCTTAGTCATATTTATGAGACTTTTAGTAAGTTTTCGTTTCTTTGCGCATATGGTGTTCCATTTTTATTAGCACAGATGTTCAATAAAATCACTATGACAAAACATTAGATCAGTATCAAGACTTCTTTTCCAGACGTTTATAGCTGCTGGGTCACTTTGCATTTTCTAATTCACTGGATTTAACTTTAATATGTAAATTAGAGCATTGGCTTCATGACATTTTAAAAAATATTTTAAATAACATTTATAAAAAGAGGGATTTAAGGGGGACTAAGCACCGGTATATACATATTTTCTACACTTTCCAATAGTCCTGATTTTGGCAGGACTGTCCTGAATCTCTGGCCCCATCGGGGGAATGACCTATCACAAAAAAATGGGTGTGGCTTTGTATGAGTATGGGTGGGTTTTCAAAGCTGGGGGAAGGTTTGGTTTATCGAGGGTGGGGATTATTTTGTTCCAGTCTCCCAAACCTGCTGTTTATTACCTTGGCAGACGGAGGTGTGGGCAGCATCATTGACCTATCAGACTTGGGGGTAAATTCATCAGACTGCGAGTTTCCGGCAGGTATGAAAAGTGGAGATGTCGCCTATAGCAACCAATCGGATTCTAGCTATCATTTATTTAGTACATTGTACAAAATGATAGCTAGAATCTGATTGGTTGCAGTAGGCAACATCTCCACGTTTCAAACCTTGGAGGGTGGCGCTTGGCTGTGACAACCAGAAACCCCCCCTACATGCGCCCCTGGAATGAGTGACGTTATTTCAATGCCTAGTTTCACCTAATGGTTGCAGCAGCCCTACTTACGTCAGCTCTTTAAGAGACTGTATAGAAATTTTAACTGACCTATTATTTATTCAATATGAACATATAGCAAAAATTAAATGATCAGAAATTCAGAGAACAACAGGTCGCAGAAATTAGAAATAATTGATTCCAAACACTATCTAGACCCAAACTACTGATATAGCACATTTGGGGCCTGATTCACCGCTAGCGTATCTGCTGATTTTGAGCGTATCGTACGCAAAATCATTCTACGCTTGCCCAGAATCGTAACATAAGCCAGTAAACGCAGCAATGTCCGCTCCGTCTTCATACGCAAATAGGGGCACCCCCCCTGTGCCAAACTGGAGTGCGGCAGCCACGTCCGAATCAAGCTCTCTTGCTCCAGCTAGTGATGATACTCTTGTATGCATGCTATAACATGTGTTTGCAATCAGGAGCAACAGTACAAATCTATTTTATGTTCAGTAGATATTAAGAACATCATAATAAATGTATTTCATATGGAAAAAACAAAGCAAAACAAAACACTTTTTTTACTCTTTCACAATTAATGTCTATATTATTAACAGGTGACAATAATTCAATCATTTCTTTTTTTTCTCGGTGCGTTATTTCGCCAATGTCTAATCCACATAGGTGTTGGACGTATCCTGCAGCATCTTGTGTAGCACAGCAGACCTACACCTGACTTCAACAGCGCACGTATCTTGAGATCCGTGACTTGATGATTTCAGGAGTGCGCAAAGTCTAAACGTGTGCGTTTAATCCTAATCTCAGGTTGCGCTCAGTAGGCGTATCTTGATGAATCAGACCCTTTATAAAAACCATACTTGCCAACTTTTTGTAGTTGGCGTTCAGGAGCCTCCCGGGGGAATGTGGGCGTGCGGGGGGCAGGGCTCTGAAAATCTCGTAATTTTGGACCCGTTACGCAATGACGCAAACGCCTCATTTTACAGCGGGAATGGGGCCAAATGCCGCAATTCTCTCTGAATTTTGGCCCTAATTCTGTCTACTTCCTAGTGAAGTGCGCAGATGCGGGAGATTGCCGTACACTCCCGGGAGTCCGTGAGACCCTCCCAAAATGCTGGAGTCTCCCGGACATCCGAGAGAGTTGGCAGGTATGTGCAAAACTGTATGACCACTGAATCTATTGAATATCTTATGAGTTTATAAAAAATAACAGCATCTTTGGTCCTCAAGGAATGGTAATAATATAGCCCTGTGCATCCTTTATTAGGAAGGTAGGTAACCTGTAAGTTCCCCAGGGGGAGACACTGTTTGCCTATACTTAAATTTTAGGATTTAACATCTCTCTTTAATCCGTGTAGTTGTCATACACATAAGATCTTACAGCCGGCTTTTCAGTGATTATTTTGTGTCATATTATAATTTCCGACCTCCCACGAGGTTTGTCCTAATTTCATCCAGCTAAAGATGTTGAACTGATAAGGCACAATTTTGATGGATAATATGTATTCAGACGGCGTCACCTAATGCTTACAGATCCGAGTCCTCATGCCAAGCATAATGTCCTTGTGTTTATTAAAATAAATGTGCCCCCCAGCAAGGTATTCACAGACTCTATCCAGAATATATTCTCTTTACTCTCAAGCTGCAAGCACTCTGTTCTGATGTCCAAGCCTAATTGAAAGGCCACGGTCTGTTCATAACACTCTGGGCTAATTTATTTGTAGCTACACTTAGCTGCAGGCGGAATCCTAGAGGAAAGAGCGTTGATTGTGAGCAAGAGAGAGATTCATTTTCAGAGCAGTTGTTGGCGTCTCTTGTCCGATTATCATGACTCATTAAAATGGAATCTGGCAGCTTCTTAGTGTATGAAGAAAAACAGTTCACTGTTAAAGCGTCATTTATTCAAAGTGAGCAGCATTCGGTCGCTTGCAAAGTGTGGCGAGTTTTATGTAGAGATGCTCAGGCTCGCTTCCTCGAGAACCGAACACACTCAAACTTTGGGGATCCGAGTACCAATCCGAGGAGGCTCGGTACTTTTGCGCGCCTTCGGAATTGAAAGCGAGGCAAAACGCCATTGTCACGTCGTCGGATATCGCGATTTTTGGATTCCTTTTTAAGATCCAACATAACGGTGGGTAGGAGGGCCAAAGGACAATTCCATCTTGCAGTTTTCTTTTCTGCCACTGCTGTGTCCCAATGTTTCCTAGATGTGCCAGGAACTGCCGTGTGTTTGTGTCATTGCTCTGTCGCTTACCATCCAGCCAGGTCGCTGCAGTATTTGTCCGAAAGTGTGTGAAAATAATATTGTGATCTGTGAGGTGGTCAAAATTGACTGCAAATGACTTGAAATTAGTGTTAATGAGGTTAATAATAATGTAAGAACAAAAAAAGAGCAAAAATATGTGATTTTAGCATATTTTAGGATTTTTTCTAAAAAATCCAAAACCAAAACCAAAACAAACGAGGGCGGTTTTGTCAAGCTCAAAACCAAAACACGAAGCTAATCCAGATCCAAAACCAAAACCAGTTCACGGGGGTCAGTGAGCATCTCTAGTTTTATAGCAGTTGTTGGTGTCTATAAATCTGGATAAAAGTAAAAAGCGGGGAAAATAGACAATGTCACTGAGAGATTTGATACAGACATAATTTCCACTCAAATTGTCAACTCCTTGTGACCTTTGAAATGGTCACTATGGTTTAGACTTGAATAATCTAACTAGTACAACAGGGACAACTTCTCGACAATCAGGCGAAAAAGGTATCTTTGCTACGACATGGTCTGCAAATCCTCATCTATGGCCGGGCGCCTGCTAAAGTCTCAATAGGCGTCTGTGAACTTCTAATTACAAGCGGATCACTAGTTTGTGGGTTCGTCATCATAATCGAACTGCTAATTACAATTGCCCCTGTCCACCCGCAAGTAAAATCGCTCTGTCAGCCGTATCTGCACCTACACCCCAGTCTACATCCATATGCAATTGCTTGAATGCGCCCTAATTGTAGATCCCCTATGTTAGAACACCCTATTGCCTCCCCCATCACACCTCATCGGGCACAAGGAGTTGTAAGTGCAAATAGTGTTAATAGCCGTAGATGTGTACGTTCACCTTCTGAGGCTACTGTCTCTGTTGCCCATTGTATAATGCATCTTCAGTTGCCTGTGAGCAATGGTAGCTGTGTTGCACAGGAAGCTTCTGCATTTCAAAGAGGTCCCTCTCTTTGCGCAGAGCCTACTGGCTACTCTTCCAGGACAGTAGGCCATATTCTCGAAAACCCACCCGATCTTCTTGCGAAGTGAGAAAGGCCGTGATGAATCGCGTCATCCCCGCCATGCCCAGCTGCGCAATGACACATTGTGGCATTGTATAGTAGGGGGCAGCAGGGGCAAACGCAGGATTTGTAGAGGGGGGGTTTCCACACCACACCACCAGTGGGCGTGACCAGCATGCATGGGGGCATAGCTTTAATTTTAGACAGTGCTTGGCTGCTCTCCAACTCTTCCTATCCCCATAATATACATGGGCAATGCTGTGTGCACTACTGTTAGGTGCACGCAGCTCTCCCTTTTCAAGCAGAGCTGTGTGAAGCAGGGGCAGGGTCCAGCCACCTCAATTATACAGTGCCCTAGGCTTGGAGGGGGGTTTCCAGGCACTAGGAACCCCCCCCCCCTCGGTTTGCCTATGGGCAGGGCTGTGATGATTAACATCATGTCATCATGCTCCCCCAACCTTGCCTCTTGGAGGGGAGGTTGCAAAATTAGACAAGTATGGCACAGAAACACCACCATATTGCAATCCCTCCCTTACCGGAAAGCAGCCTTGTACCGCTGAAGTCTCAGGCAAACAGACAGGGTCACAGCTCAAGACCCCCATTGTCCTTTGGGGGCAAATGTAACTGCTGTAACCCCCATATGCTACACCGGATTGTGTGACCAATATAAAACCACCATATTATATGGACAGGCTTGAAACAAGTCAGGCTTTTGCATCTCCATGCTAAATAGGCCCGCTAGACGACTGACAAAGAAAAATGCATAACCTTTTCTGCTGAATGGCGAAGCTTAAAATGCAAGAGGAGATGTAATACATCAAAGTGGGAGACATAGCTGGCAAAGCAAGATCACCTCCGTAAAGAACATATTAATTGCTGGATGCCGGCGTAGGTGGGGTATTGATTAGTTGACAAGGAAAATTAAAATATTAATTGTTGAATATGGAAATGATCTAACCAGTTTTATGAGAATTCATCGATTATTAAAGGTGCAATTCCACATAGAATTTGCTTAAAAATATCCTGGTTTTTACTTCTAACAGGAAGCTGAAGCTATCATTTTTCCAGAAGGTTATCCCATAACTATTGTAAGTGTTTTTGTGGAAAAATTGATCTGTGCAACAGATATATATGGCTGCCACTGTAAATAAAAAACTGTCTCTGATCCAGTCAGTCAGTAATCTCCTCGTGGGTCATGTGATGGCAGAGCATGGAATGGGGGCGGGGATTTATGTTATGAACATTCCAAAGACTCTCTGCTCTACATCACATGACAGGTGGCTGTTATTGTCTTAGTAATTGCTTAACACTTAGCAATTTGCAGCTGGAATAAAAACCCTAAGGCAAAATGTCCAACTCTATGTGTTGCCTTACAGGCAATGCACATATTATTGCATTTATTTTTTATATATACACACCTTCTATACTCTCCCTTATTCTCCTTAAGGTTGTGATTGAAATCTATGATCTAACTGGTGTTGTTGATATATCTTCTTAAATAATACATATTAAACACATGGGATGTGTATGTAGTTATTATGTGAGGACACACGTGTCACAAACATCTGTGATCTACATAAAGTATGTGTGTGTTATGTATATGGTGCCTTGGAGGTCCTGCCGGGTCCCTACCCCCTTGCAGTCCTGTTGTTACAACCCTGGGTGTTGTATCAAGCTGCAAGTTTCTGGCGGGTTTGAAAAGTGGAGATGTTGCCTATAGCATCCAATCAGAATCTAGCTGTCATTTATTTAATACATTCTACAAAATGACAGCTAGAATCTGATTGGTTGCTATAGACAACATCTCCACTTTTCAAACCCGCCAGAAACTCGCAGCTTGATATGTTTACCCCCTGGACTAGTTTTTCCTGACTGGTTCAGATGTTTCAGTACGAGTACGGCTTGTTTAATGAAATGTAATAACGCTAAATCGAACATAGTTTTGCCACATTGTGAAGAGAATGTAATTAATTCCAGCCTGGTGCATGCACAGATTGGTGTCCCTGTCACTTAATGGCCAAAATATACATCAAAATCACTCATATTGATCCAGCAGGAGAAGATGTGTTTGCAAATTTCGGCCTAGTTCTGTAAATCATTTTGCAAACAGAAGAGCAACAGTTTCCATCATCTCTTCCTGGCCATATGGCATGGCGGAAAAGACTGTTTTTAATTTCGTGTTGGATATCATTTGTCAAATAAATGAGACCCATAGAAAATCTGCAAATCACTGAATAGGTTTAAAGTCTATCCACTTATCTCTGGTGACCTCTCCTTGCCAAGAAAGAGGCGCGTTAGAGAAACATTTAGAGCGGACAAAGCTGTGTCGGAATTCTGTGGGAACGGAGCGGCGCCAGACATTGGGGGTAATTTGTCAGACACAATGATCCAAGTGTGAGGCAAATGCCCATTAAAGCCAATAACATCTACGTTTCTTAGCGTGTTGGTTATTGTGCACTGTATATGTCCTGGGTTTAACACCCCCCTGTGAAATAATTTTCCTGTATTGATTTAAGTAGCATGACCTAATGGGCAAAAGCTTGTTTTGACATCAAGCTGTAGTTGTATTTAATTTCAACATGGCTCCTATAGCAAGAAACCATTATTGGCAAAAAAAAAATATTTTTTTTTCCTCTGGATAAGTCAAGGTTCTTAGGAATAAACACCTACTTGTTATTATGTCATAAGCCTGTTTGCCTAAAATAAATGAAAATAAATTAAACCCTGTCCCTATCCCAGACCCAAACCTAAACACAAGCCAAGCTCAGACTCTGTAGCTATAACAGGAGCCATATCAAATCCTAAACACGTAATACACCCGTCAGGGGCAAACGCAGGAGAGGGGTTTCCATGCCACACCGCCAGTGGGTATGGCCAGCATGCTTCGGGGCGTGGCTATACTTTTGGACAGTGCTTGGCTGCTCTCCAACTCTTCCTATCCCCATCATATACATGGGCAATGCTGCGTGCACTACTGTTCGGGGCACACAGCTCTCCCTTTTCGAGCAGAGCCGTGTGAAGCGGGACAGACCTCCCAGCTGTCCCTACAATCAGGACAAAGTCCTGACTGAGTGTGTCAGGACAGTTCACAGACTGTCCTGCTCTCTCCTACCTGTTCTTGCTGCTTTCAATACATGTTGGGGAGAGATGGCTGTGAACAGCGCAGACAGAAACGATCTGCACAAAATCTGCAAAGTGGCTGGTCCCGGGCCAGGGTCCAGCCACCTCAAGAATACAGTACCCCGGGAGGGGGGGGGGGGAGGGTTTCCAGGCACTAGAAAAGTACAGGAGTAGGTCCACTCTCCTCTACTACATTAGACACTGCAGGATACGTCCAACACATGTGTGGAATATAAAGTCACAAAAAAAGGTACAGAAAAAAAAAACAAAACTATTCAATTAATGTCACCTGTTGATGATTAGAGACGCTCACTGAATCGTGAACTGGTTTTGGTTTTGGATCTGGATTAGCTTTGTGATTTGGTTCTGGTTTTGACATAATGCCAGTTACGCTCCATAATTAATCGGGCCCCTCATGTTTTAGACAACATTCTTTCCATATACAAAAAAGTTGTTATATATCTATGGCGCTTACTTTCTTGCACTGAAAACGTTGTTCTAGGAGATCTTACCAGGAACAATGCAACGTACCTTCCTACAACATAAAACTTTTAATGGTGTAGTATGTCTATTACATTGTAAAACAACTTTATAAGAAAAAATCATAGGTTCTATAGTCCCGTGCTAAATTGTGATCAGCAAACAATACGGACACCCGTATCTTCTTTATATTGCAGCACCCCTTTGGATGTATGCTTACTCTGTTTCAAATGAAATCTCGCCCATAAAAATCTGATGGGTGTTCCTTATCCGTTAGCCTCCTACTCCTCGTATTCGGATATCCACACTCCAAGAAAAAAACAAAGGAAGCGATCTAGCGCATTATCCTTTAATACATTCTAATACACTTCTATTAAAAACATGAAAATAGTAAAAATGGACTCGTACCGGGGGGGACGGATAACAATTGGCAATCAAATGTCTTTATCCAAAGGTCTCTTTGTCGGTGCAACGTTCTCGCCTCATCCACGGTTGTAGTCTGTAAAACCAACGCGTTTCAACTCTTACTATGAGTCTTTTTCAAGGTTATATCTTCAATGTGTATGTCTCATCTTATATAGTCCTCCTTCTACTTGTAGCACGCCCAAAAGTCTTTGTCATTAGAAAGCAAGCCTTTGATTCCATTGGCCGCCGTCCTTACATGTCCTGTTTGTTCATACAGGAAGAAATGGAATCTCTTAATCTATCCAGAATTGATGTTCTACGATCGTGATAAATTCCAATGAAAACGTGATCCTCCCAAAATAGTGCATAAACAATCACCGGTAACACTGATCGCAGAGCCGTCATCCCTCCTCTCTGCTGCTCTGTGCTCTATTCAGACTGTTATTTTTGCAGACAACATTCTTTGTTGACTATGAAACGTGTGGTGGACACAGGCAACAGAGAACCAATTTTACGTTTTTGTTGTTGGAATATTTATTAAATGTTAATTTATGGCGAAGGTGATACAAGGTAATTAATTGGAAACGTCAGTTTAGGGTACTGTTGGCTAACCTGTGACACTCCAGTTGTTGTGAAACTACAAGTCCCAGCATTCCCTTCCAGCAATAAGCTGCTATATATTTGCAAAGCATGCTGGAACTTTTAGTTTAACGACACCTGGAGTGTCACAGGTTAGCTAACAGTGGTTTAGAGGATTTTTTTAATGGTTTTTAGGTTATTCCTTTACTTGTAGCCTGTCCAGTATTGGCACGTGTCTCCTAAATCTCTATTTAACCTGATTTTGCTGAAAATAACAAAAGAAGTGCAGCTTTTGCATGTCCATAACCTCTCTCGGATTCCTCTTATTCTCAATCTGTTCAGTAAGAGGAAGTGTGAACTTTTTTCCAAGTAGTGATCTGCGCATAGTCTGCTTAATAAGAGTCCAGATAAAAACAGAACATTACATTACTTCCCTTCCACCCAATTGAATTTCGAGTTGTCTTGATGATGTGATGCGAATGTACAGTGGAGACAGACCAAATAATTCAGGGCAGAGGTCGCCTGCTGCGGTACAGGAAAGGCCACGATAAGATGTTCCTTGAATGTGACATTAAGCAGTTTGCCTGAACATGCAGCGTCTTATAAATAGATTTATTTTTAACCCCGCTAAGGCCTAGGGAGAGATGTTTTCCCATATTTTTATAGTAAAATGGTAATTCTGCTTTTAATCCTTTACCATCTGCTTGTGATATTCTTGAAGCCACCACGACCCAGATTAAATTGATTTTCCCCCACCTATAAAAATTCGGAAGTCCCCCAAAGCATGACTGTGACTGCTCGAAGACTCTGTGAAAAGTACCAAATAAGTGCTATTTAAGAATAAGTTCAATAGCTTAATGCAAATGCGATAAGTGAATAGTAAATGCTTTTTAACAGATTTGTGGACTGTGGGAATTAATGTGCAAAATAGACCAAATGGGGGGAATCTGCAAATTTATTATGTGATGCGTAACCCTTTGATAGATGCACACTCTACTTTTTCTATGTACATCTGGCCCTTAGCGGTACGTTGTAAGCTCAATGTCGTTGGATTTGAAGTGAGTAGAGTGAAAAGGTATTTCTCAATGCATTGCAAATCCACTGGGCAGAATGACAAGGCTGGGGAAGCCGTTCAATTCCAGTACTGTCTGCCCCCTTGAGATGGAGGCTCTAGAAAACTGAAGTACTAATACATTCTGCCACAAAGTGTATATAGCAAACCATTAAACATATGATAGTCAAGGTCGGACTGGCCCGCTGGGGAGCCGGGGTATCCCCCGGTAGGCCCGACCCTGATCGCTCCCCTTTTCTTGGTGGGGGGAGCAGGTACAAAATAAAATAAATAAAAATAAATAAAAAAATACTCACGTGATCATGGCACCAGCGCCCCTCTTCTCTGCTCCGTTCACACTGAATGTTGGGCGTGACGTCATCACGCCCGACGTTCAGTAAGGAGTCAGAAAGAAGACAGAAGAAGCGAAGAAAAGAAAGAAGCCGATAGAAAAGGTAAGTGAAGGAACGGAAGCAAGGGGAGCAAAGGCAGCATGGCAGAGTGTGAATGGGGGAGCAAAGGCAGCATGGCAGAGTGTGAATGGGGGAGCAAAGGCAGCATGGCACATGGTGAAAAGGGGCATAAGCAACATGGCACAGGGTGATGAAGGGGGGCCAGGAGAAGGGAGTAGCAAAAGCAGCATGGAGGGCGCAGTGTAATGATAAGGGGGCACAGTAATGTGTGTGATGGCACAGCGGGCTTGTGGCAATGTAATGTGTGTGTGGTAGGTGGTGGCTAACTAATGGGTGCTATTTTGCCTGTGGGGTGATGTTGGGGCAATTTAATTTTATAGTGTTGTTTTTTTTATTAAATGGGAATACTATTACTTTAATGTTGGAGCTGGAGGAAGGCCTAAGTATTAATCGTGGATGCTATTGATTTAATGCAGTGGCTGGTTGAAATTTTCTAAATGAACCCATTATTTTTTCCAAACAGGGCCCCCAACATTCCAGGACCCAGACAAGCCACAACTAAAGAAACCAACAGCCACAGGTGGTGAAAGTGACAAGAACAGGTAGGAGAGAGCAGGACAGTCTATATAATGTTCTGATTCTAATAGGACAATCCCGATTTTTGGTGACTGTTCTGTCCAATCTAAGGGGCAAGTCAAGACTGTATACTCTTTATATACACTCCATTCTTTATATACTACAGTATGGTGCTAGCTGTCCTTCGTAGGCTGACCACCCCCCTCCAGTGTCTGGACTCTCCTCTATGATGGCTGGCCACACCCCCTCTGTTGAGCCCCTAGCGTTGCAGTCCCCCGGCGACACTGATGATAGTAGTAATATATATATTTTGCACATTTAGAGCCTGATTCATTAAGGAACGTAAGTGGCAATGTGTTGCATATATGTAAACTTAACTATATGCTTTTTGAAATAAATATACTATTTAAATATATACTGTTTAAAAAAATACATCAATTATATAATCAAATATAGCAAGTGTGACACCTCTTTTGTGACAATAGAGTCGTCACTCACATTCTCCTCTCTTCCCTCACATCCAAGAGGGCGGCGCCAGTGAGACGCAGTGGTCAGTGTATTTTGAACAAGCAGTGATTACATTCACTACATCCCCCCAACCTGAGTGATCTGGAAATGATAGTCTTTAAAAAATGTAACTTAATAGGTAAAATTCTGCAAGTTGTAAATGGAACCTTTCAAGACAGCTTCCACATTAAATTGGACGTTTCACTCTTTCTTTTCCGATTCCTGTGTACACACTAAACACGTTTTACACGATTTACTTTCAGATCTGTGCTCTTCATCTGTTATAACCATCTGCTGAAAAAGTTTTGACTCTTTAAACTCTATGGAGATCTTCCAAGGGGCAGATCTTGGAACAATTTCTACCACGGGCGATTTAGGGGGGGGGGGCGATTTAGGCCCCGCCCCCTTTCTGACTTCTACGTTTGCCGGCGGTCTGCACAGTATGTGCAGGTCCGCTCGACAGTGACAGTGTGCTGACCCGCTGCTCTGATTGTGTTTTAAACACAATCAGAGCAGCCCCCCCCCTGGATCCGCCACTGGATCTTCCTACACTGCTGGTCGTCAGTGCGTACCCACTGCAGAATTTGCCTAACATTGCTCCATCCTTTATAGATATTTTTAGTCTGGTTATAAAAACAAATGAAACGATACAATGTGCTTAGGTGCGATAGAACCTGATAGTTGGAGCGTGCGCACTAATGCAATATCGGACCTTACAGTTGTTTATTGTGTGATTGGCCCGATAATCGGGTAAAAAACCTGTAGTGTCTACCCAGCTTAAGTAAAAGAACGTTAAGTGAGTGTTACCAGTATTGTGTGTTACTAGTAAGTGTTTGTGTAGCCCCTTCCGGAGGACCGAACATTGAACGAAGCACTGAATAACATTCTGGATGCTGAGATAAACATCCCGCTCTGTTCAGTATTTCCTGCGGTTGCTATCAGCACAAAGTGATATGTAACAAAACTTGTGCATACAAATTGTTCTGTGTTTTATTTCAGATGAGAACATTTGCACCAAATGATGTCTCTTTAGTTGAGGCTCATTAACGTGACATTACCCAGAATCTCCAGCTGCTAGAACATTGTCACCTCTTATCATACTGTTAAACTTTATATAGACGAGATGTACAATGATCCAAACTACTGGGATTTGAATCTGAACCATCGCCATTCATTTGAAACATTCAGAACGATTACCTTTGGCTTGTGCCACAGATCAGATTGCAGTTATTTTAAATTGTTTAAAGAACAACACACAATGTTTTGTTCAGAGATTCCTTTCCTTGAAAAGTTCACAGTTTTTATACATAAGTTGGGTATCATTATCATCCTCATTTATTTATATAGCATCACTGATTCCGCAGCGCTGTACAGAGAACTCACTCATATTAGTCCCTGCCCCACTGGAGCTTACAGTCTAAATTCGCTAACACACACACACACAGACAGACAGAAAGAGACAGACTAGGGTAAATTTTGATAGCAGCTAATTAACATACTAGTATGTTTTTGGAGGATGGGAGGAAACTGGAGCACCTGGAGGAAACCCACGCAAACACAGGGAGAACATACAAACTCCACACAGATAAGGCCATGGTTGGAATTTGAACTCATGACCCCAGCGCTGTGAGGCACAAGTGATAACCACTGAGCCACCGTGCTGCCCCCAAACTCAGTAACCACTTAATTATTAGATACAACTTTCTAGAATTGGGTAGGATCCCCCTATTTTGCTCCCAGAACAGCCTAAATTATTAGTGACATGGATTCAACAAGGTGCTTGAAACATTTCTTACAGATTCTGGACCATGATGACATGATAGCGCAAATGCTTCAAAATACTGCATATTAATGGATTCAATCTCCTGTTGAACCACATCCCAAAGGTGATCTATTGGATTGAGATCTGGTGACTGGAGGCCATTGGAGTACACTGAACTCTTTGTCATGTTTATGATGACATGTGTGTATCGTGACATGCAGAACTATCCTGCTGGAAGTATTTATTAGTAGATGGATATACTGTGGCCATAAAGGGATGCACAATGTCACAGCCAACACTCTGGCTGTGGCATTTAAACAATGCTCAATTGGTGTTAAGGTGCATAAGGGGCTAAGGGGCATTGTTATTCACATCAGTTTCTTCCCCATTGGTGCTTACAGTCTAAATTCCCTAACACACATCAGCCAAGAAAACACCCCCCACGCCATTACACCACCACACCAGCCTACACCGTTGACACAAGAACGGATGAATCCAGATGTGTGTTGCAGCAGAAATGGAGATTAATCAGAACAGGCAACATTTTTCCAATCTTCAACTGTCCAGTTTTTATGAGTCTGTACCCACTGTAGCCAGTTCTTAGCTGTCAGGAATGCTAAAACATCACATATCACCAGTGATAGAGGTAGGGCAGCATATCCTCCCGTACCGTGGCCCGACACAATACCCCCCCCTCCCCAGATGGTCCTAATTTTGAAGGAACATCCTGATTTGCAGACCAATATGGGAGCATGGAGTAGGTGAAGTCTTACCCCCAAATTTTCCCAAATTTTTGGGGTTTGAGTTGAATGGGTGCAGAGCTTATTTTTTCACACTTTCGGGATTCTAAATGTTAGCAGATATGCCTCTTTACTTCTTGTTCATTGACCTGTTTGTGCAAAACTTCATGCACAGACATAGCTTGTGTGTACAAACACATGACGGTCCATGCATGCCAGCCAATTTCTAAGTACACAGAGTGTACGCGTATAATGCTGTGAGCCACGTAATGAAAAGGAAAATGGTAAATCAGTCCTCTTTTTAGGTAATAAATAAACACTAGCCCCCATTTAGGGCAATACCTCACTTCTTGCACCCCGCTGTATGAAATAGACAGCTAAGGCGCTTACCCCTTGTGATCTAATACAAAGTCCTTGTTCCGCTGGATCCTCTGTCTTCTCTTTGTGCATATATTATAAAACCCACAACCGAGAGTAAACATTCTGAGACATTAAATTTCAGGTTTGGAAAGTGCTGGCAAATTGGTATTATCATGTAACTTGTTCCTGTTGCAGGTTGATATTGCTGTGTCTGACAGGTTAGCACTTTCTGCCCAGTGGTGAGGATGTAGACACATCTCCTCTCAAGGTCTTTCTGCAGAAAAAGCGCCATGTTTTATTCATAACTCCTTTGTTTTTGCTGGATGTAACAGAAGTGTTTTTCTTTTTAAGTTACTGACTTGGCATCTGCTTAAAGCAGTATCTAAATAAACACATCTCTCTGACCCATGGAAGCCTCAGATTACCGCTCTTTCCATCTGCTCTGATCCTAGGCACAAAACAGCTGTAGAAGGTTGCCAACGCCGCAGATAGAGGATTCTCCCGCAGCCAACTGCACTACTTAAGTTGTCATGGTAATTGGATGCAACCCTTTATTATTTATATCCCTATTGTTGCTCCTGTTATTTATACTCCCCTAATTGATAATAGAATCATTTGCAAATCATTTCTTATTAATTGTTCTGCTGTCTCGTGACAGAGAAGCAAGTTGTTTTGCAGTGTCAGCATCTTTGCAGAACTAAAGGTTAATTGTATTTTACAATGTATCAACTGTTTCAACAATGTATCTCTAGTTGCAGGTTTTTTTTGGGTGTCTGCCATGCCTGGTATAGTAAATGAATCAAAGCAGTGGGAATTGTGTGTTTGGGGGTGAGGTCACTGTGGAAACCCAGTCTGACTGAGCTGATTGGACAAATCATATGTTAAGATAGCTTTAGTGCTTTCTTTATTTCAGCCATAAGGCAGCAGAATGCAGAATAATAAAGATTTGACTGCTATTTTATTATGAACTGGTGAATATGGATTGTTGGGTTAAATGCAAAGGGTTAGTTTTACTTTTGGCAAAGAGCAATGATAAGTGAGTTAGATAGAGAGCATCGGAAGAGATGGAAATGAGCGCGTTGTCTCTGCCACGTACAGTCAGTAAAATCTTCTTGTTGCTGGAACAAAGTAATAAATAAACAATGTCGGTAACTACAGTAATTTCAGTGCTTGACCTAAACTCCAAAGGGTAATCTTACTAAAGAGTGAATTTTTTTTGCATATGGACTAGAGATGGTCACTGACCCCCGTGTTTTGGTTTTGGATTCGGTTTTGGATCTGGATTACCGTCGTGTTTTGGTTTTGGTTTTGGTTTTGCAAAACCGCCATTGCGTGTTTTGGTTTTGGTTTTGGTTTTGTTTGGTTTTGTTTTGCTATTTTTTTGGAAAATCCATGTTTTTGGGCCTAAATTAACCCAATTTAGTGCTCCAATTGTTTTAGAGACAAGTAATCTAATTGTTGAGGTAATAAATCATCCAAAAAAACAGTTTAATTCTTCGTTGGTAGGCCTATTCTACACACAAAACATTGTCTTCCTCTCCATCTATGCATATTGGCAATGCAGCCATCGTCTTTGAATGTATATTACACCCTACACTTATAGTTAAATATGTAAAGAAATGGAAAAAGCCAGTTTGGTTTCTGTCTCTCAAGGCCCCCCTCCACTTGTATAAAATACCAAAAAATTCAGCCATTATAGACTGTACAATATTAATTGACATGGAGAAAGCCAGTTTGGTTTCTGTCTCTCTAGGCCCCCCTCCACTTGTATAAAATACTAAAAAATTCAGCCATTATAGACTGTACAATATTAATTGACATGGAGAAAGCCAGTTTGGGGTCACTCTGTCTCTCTAGGCCCCCCTCCACTTGTATAAAATACCAAAAAATTCAGCCATTATAGACTGTACAATATTAATTGACATGGAAAAAGCCAGTTTGGTTTCTGTCTCTCTAGGCCCCCCTCCACTTGTATAAAATACCCAAAAATTCAGCCATTATAGACTGTACAATATTATGAAAAATGGACAAAGCCAGTTTAGGGTCACTCTGTCTATGACACCCTACCCTTAAGGATAAATTGCCCTAACAGCAGCCTTTCAAGATGGTATGTGATATGGAAATGCCACAAGTCCCTTTCCTCTTTGGGGGTAGATTGCACCCTACACTTACATAGAAAGTTTTAAAAAGATGTTATCGGCATCAATTTCAGCTTAATCCTCACCCTCATCAGTGTGTACGTCATCATCACAGACTATCAATTCATCGCCGCTTGAATCCGCCATTAGAGAACAGTCAGTGCTTGGATGTCTTGGATGGTTAAGGCCTTCCTCGTGGAAGATGTAGTTCATTTTTATAAACATCATTTTCTCCACATTTTTGGGAAGTAACCTTCTACGGCGATCACTGACTAAGTTCCCTGCTGTGCTGAACACTCGTTCAGAGTACACACTGGAGGGTGGGCAGCTTAGGTATTGCAAAGCAAGTTTGTACACGGGTTTCCAAATGGCCTGCTTTTCTTCCCAGTAAGGAAAGGGACTGTCTGACATTTCCATATCAACTACCTCTTGAAAGTAATCCTCCACCATCCTTTGCATGTTTATACTCATATTGGATGGAGTTATGGGCAAAGTGACACATTTTTTTGAAAAATCCTTCAAACCAGCCCAGATGTTAAATTGTTCTGGTCTGCCCCCTGTGTCTTCCCTGCTTCTTTTTTGAAAATTTAATTTTTTACGAGCAACAGCTTGAGAAAGTGAAGGAGGACACGTCGTCAAGCCGAGGCCCAGTTCAGCGGCCAACTTGCTGAGCAATAGCTCCTTGCAAAAGTTCACATCTCGCTCATTTACAAGTAAAGACTCAATGTAGGTTTTAAACCTTGGATCAAGCACAGTGGCCAAAACGTACTGATCCGAGTTCAAGATCTTAATAACTCGAGGATCATTGTGAAGCGAATAAAGTACTTGATCGACAAGGCCAACATACTTTGCTGAATTGCTTGCTTTCAGCTCCTCCTTCATTTTCTCAAGCTGCTTTTCCAATAGTCTAATTAAAGGAATGACTTGGCTCAAACTAGCAGAGTCTGCACTGACCTCACATGTCACAACTTCAAATGGTTTCAGCACCTTGCACAGCACTGAAAGGATTCCCCACTGTGCAAGAGTGAAATACATCCCCCCTCCTTTCCCAATGTCATGACTTGTGCAATATGCTTGGATGGCTTTGCGCTGTTCCTCCATCCTCTGAAGCATGTACAGGGTGGAATTCCACCGAGTTACCACCTCTTGCTTAAGTTGGTGGCAGGGCAAGTTAAACTGCTCTTGGAGCTGCTGTAATCTCCTACATGCTGTGGCTGAATGCCTGAAATGGCCTGAAATTTTACGGGCCACCGAAAGCATCTCCTGCACCTCACGGTTATTTCATAGGAAGCTCTGCACCACCAAGTTGATGGTGTGAGCAAAACAGGGAATATGTTGGAAATCACCCAGCTGTAATGCTCGCACTATATTGTTGGCGTTATCTGAAATGACATACCCTGGGGAGAGTCCGAGTGGTATAAGCCATGCATCAATCACATCTCTCAGTTTGCGTAACAAATTGTCAGCCGTATGCCTGTTAGTGAAGCCGGTGATACAAAGAGTGGCCTGCCTGTGACAAATGTTACGTAGTGGTGTACATGCTGCTGCTGTTCTTGCTGGTGAAGGTGAATGACCAACCCAGTGGGCTGTCACAGTCATATAGTCTTTGGTTTGGCCACTTCCACTTGTCCACATATCTGTGGTTAAGTGAACAGTGGGCAGAATGGCATTTTTCAGCGCAATCTCTACATTTTTACACACTTTTTGGTATAGTTGTGGAATAGCTTTACGGGAGAAATGGTGTCGCGATGGAATTCTGTAACGCGGACACAAAACCTCAATTAACTGTGAAAAACCAGCTGCGTTTATTGTGGAGATTGGACGCAGATCTAACACTAACATTGCAGCCATGGCGTCTGTGATTCGCTTGGCGACTGGGTGACTGCTGTCATATTTGCTTCCCCTCGCAAATGATTGTTTCACAGTTAATTGCTGAAATGTAGGACTGCTCATTTTATTAACCTGCCTCTGGGATGACGATTCACCCCCAGCAGCAGCAACAGCAGCAGCAGGACTAACGCTTTCTTCAGAGGAATCAATAATAGTGCCGGAGTCATCCAGCCTTAAGTGGGATGCCGGGCTAACTCCGAGCGCTACTGAGGATATTGATGAGGATGGTGTGGTGGGTGTATTTTGTAGCCGTCGGTATGTCGGTGAGCGGAGGGTCTTAGCTGATGAGGGAGTGCTTGTATTCTTTTGGGAAGAACTTTCAGCTT